>NW_017257841.1:773079-849783 GCF_001594055.1 Mycetomoellerius zeteki | reverse complement strand
TAAAACGTCGTTCCAAATTCCAAGCCAGACATTAACAGAAAACTCTTGCTGAAATTTGTATTCTCTAACAGACCTGGGATTTTGATGAGCCCATAATTCCTTTGATTAATTATTCCACCTCTGGTAAATGTTGCCTCATCTGACCACATTATTTTAGATGGAAATAAAATATCATTGTGGCATGTCTGAAGGTACCAGTTACAAAAGTTCAATCTGTTCCAATGATCTTGAGGTAATAAATTTTGCACTTTTTGAATGTGGTAGGGATAGCGATTATCTCCTTTTACAGTTCGCCAAATTGTTTGTGGTGACACTCCCAATACAGCCGACGCATTCCGAACGCTGGTCTCAGGATGATTGTCAAAATGTTGTAAAATACGATTCCCTGCCTGCAAATCTCTTCGTAACGCTGCTTGAAATCGGTTGTTTTCTTGTCGAATTGAAAATGTTCCAGTCTCTCGCAATCTATTAAATGTCAACATAAACACTCTTCGGTTTGGCACTCTTCTGTTTGGAAATCGTCGTGCATATTCTCGCACCGCCTTTAAAGCATTACCGTTGCAGAAACCGTATACAAAAACCATATCAGCATATTCACTATTAGAATACGTACGCGGCATATTGCAAAAGACAAAATTCATCTACTGTTAAAGGCTTTCAAAGAGCGACTGACAAATTCATAACAGAAAGTGGAAAATGTAATCAAATATGTCGGTGCTAGATATGGCAAGAAATGTAAACATTTTTTTTCGATTTCTCTGAAACGGAGCAAAAACGAGCATATGTCTATAGGACTTTTTTTCTTAGTTTTTTACTCCTCTACACGCTCCCGAAGTTTTGCCATTTAATTTGGAAACACCCTGTATAAATCAAATCAGAGAGATTAAAAAGAATTTATAATTATAAAAAGATTCTTGATTTGCGACAATATTTATCTTGTCCTCATATCTGCTCTATCGCGTGACTGACGAAAGTGCTGTTGGTTTTTAGAACCGTAGAGAAGACAAATGTTTTCCTTCGCTGAACGTGCTGAACTACTGTAAAATCCAAGATACAACCAAAAGGACGATACCACATCTTCTTCACGCAAAATTAAACTCTCAACCAAAAATACGAAATAGCGACTTCTCGCCCGTATATTGTAAAAAGCATATTAGCTCATTATCATGTATATTCGACTATGTTGCCGCGCACCCAAAATTAGCAGTGATCGATGGACGTTGAATGAGAACGGCGGAAAAAAGCGAGTGCGTCCCGAAACGCACGAAGCGTGTTAACGCTTGCTTTGTCGATCGAGAGAGTCGCGTGAGTGATTTGGCCGGGTTCAGGGCGGATACCACACTCATTCCGGCTCCGAAACCGACGATCGCGCTCTTATTTTTCAGCCGTGCCGTGGCGGAACATGCGAAAATAGTGATTAGGAATTTGCATCGTTGCGCCCGTCATTCCCACCGACCGTCGGGGGCTTACGTGCCGTCTGGGGGATAATTTTTCGAAAAGAGAACACAAGGAAGCGGGTTAACCGATAAAGAGTATGCAAACATCCTACCGACTCCCAAAATAAAAGTGGCGATGGGCTTCTCTGTTCAAACTGGCGGTTCAATATAATTTCTCATGCTCGATTCTGTCAATGCAAATTAATTTTATCTCGATCAATTTAATCTTCGTCTTTTTCTAGTTTAAAGAATTAGAAAAAGAGTAGGTTGAATCGAAATTAAAGTTAATCTACATTAATAGAAACAGGCATTAGAGATTTTGAATTTATTTGTATACATTCTTTCGCTAATTTTGATCTTAATAAAGATGTTAAAAAACCAAGAATATTTTGCATTTACTAAGAATTGAAAACAAGAGAGTTTTTGAGAACTAAGTTTCAAGGATAGTAATAGATAACCACGGTTCCGAGCACTGTACGGCTGGGGCCCGAAGGTCCGTATGCTGGAGATTTCATATTTCGACTGGAGACCGGCCGATTGTTTCATTAAAAAAAAAAAAAAGAAAAAAAGAAAAAGGCGCAGGGTTTAATTCGTAGCAAGTTTCAGCAAACCATATTTAACTGTAGTAGAGACAATTTTCTTTTACACGGACATATCCGATAACTGTGACAACTGACTTCATATTGCTAAATAAATCGATCTGTAACAGACATGCATATTTTGCTATCACATCCTTATATTAGCTACAACAGCAAATCCTTTGTATGTATTAACAAATTCATAGCTACAATAGTTAATGCAATTTCAGCTAATCAGAATTAGTTGTAAACCAGAAACATTTTTTTCCGTGTACCTAATTTTTAGATCCTTCAATAAAACCTCTTTCCTCATGGATTTGATTATGAACATGACAGATAAAATTGTTGAATACAGTTTATTCTTTTTTCTTCGAGCTCTCTTCTTTCTTCGATCGAGAAAAGAAGATCCGTCGATGAAAGTGCCAGTTTAACTGTTCGGAAGAATAACTTTGTACTACAAAATACAAGTGTGCGCTCGAGAATATCGGACCATGGAATATTGAGAATATCGGGCTTCTAACGATGACTTTTGTACGCGGATAGCAGACGAATACCAAAAACCGCGGTACAAAAAGCAAGCGGACGAAGCACGCGTGACCTGTATTTAAGGTGATTTCGACGAGGCCCGGAGACCAGGGCCTCTCTCCCTGGCCTCACCCGACGCCGTCCCACCCCTCATGTGATTCTTATTTGCAAACCGCCCTCTCCTTGCCCCTCCGTGAACGTGCACGCGAACGTGAGAACCTCGCGGTCCTCGCTTTCGTCGAACCACGTGTGAAACGCGTGCAACAGACCGCCCTAATTTGATAGTCGAAGACTAGCTAACTATGTAAAACGCCGATTTCCGGTCTGGACCGTCCTAGTTTCTCGCGCGATTTCTATTTTGCTGCCGCAACAATATTTCTTATCTTCTTCCCTTTTTCGTCGATTTAGATAATTTGAACTATCTGGAGGTATATATCCCGGTTTAAGCACTTCGGAAAGAGAGAAGAACTATTAAGAAGAATATCTATTCAGAAGAACATCTTGTATCGCGTGTGGATTGAAAGAGAAAAAATCTATATCTTTTTATTAATCTTTCCCTTCTATTTATCTTTTGAAAGAACGAAGTAAATTCGTTTATTTCAATTACGATATATTTTTTGTTTTATTTCTAGATTCTTAATATATGTATATTTTGAAAAGACCGCTCATAGAGCATAAAAACTTACAAGAACATTAACTGTGTTCAATAGGAAAAACTAATTGGTTAGCGTTTAGTGATTCCCTAGTATGATTAGTTCTTACACTTAGATCCAGCAAAGAACTAAAGACAAGAACCAATCATATTAAAGAATCACTAAGCGCTAACTGATTAGTTTTCTCTGCTGAACGCAGCCATTAGTATAACGTTTGTAATGTTACTATAATGTTGCTGCAATATTATTACTGGAACTATTTGTATTGTATGTTTGACGTAGTGAGACGAAACTAAAATATTAAATTTATGGTAATATATTTACGTTATGCAATATTTTTGTAAAAAAAAATACTCCAAAGATTCGTATTATTATTAGATCTATTTGAGTGAAGCGAGGCGATGAAGATCTTTCCGGGGACTTCCTTCGCTTACGGCCGCACATCATCTTTCCCTCCTTTCTTTTGATATTTACTACCGCGCCTGGGTCCGTTCGCACCCTTATCAGGGGTCTCCGCCGACCCCCTCCGCAATGTGCGCGTCAAGAGTCGAAGGCCGCGAGTGCCCCAGCAGTGGTCCCGAGAGTCGATTCCAATTCGATATCACCGACGCAATACGGAGGAGAGAGGAACATTGCTACGCCGCGTTCTGCACGTTGCTTGCCTATCAGTCATCGGTAATAAATTTAGAAATAAATTGCCGGTCACCCCGGCGACCCATCGCGGAAAGGTGCAACGGACCCGCGATGAAGGGGGTTGATGGCATCGTGAGGCGTCGCCGCAGCGACGAGCGGGGGGAATAGTGCAGCGAATGGGCCGCAAAGCAAACAACAATAATAATTATGAGTCAATGGAGAAGAGGAAAGACGGGGAGGGAACTTACGCGAGTTCGTAATATCTGTAATGGGTTGTTCTACTCGAGTGACCTGTCGGCCACGGCTGAATTAATGGCGCCCGAGATTTCGCGTGGAAACGAGACGATCGGTACGAAGAGCGCGACGAGGAACGGGGAGAGAGAGGAATGAGAGATGAAGGCGGTTGCATAGGGAAGAAAGGGGCCCTAGAGGGTGAAACATCGTTCGTCTTTCTCTTCCTCGCAAGGCAGTCTCGAGTCGTGACGCACGAATACGCTCCTACGGGTGGACGAGCTCGTTCGCATAATCATATTTCCATGTAACGTGGAACTGCAGGCGTATATTGCAGCCCTGTCTCCGTTTGTGATCCTTTACATGCTGGGAAACTCAGGAAAAAAAGATGGGGGATTTGAATGTTCTTCAACAAATCCACACACAACTGCAAAATTATATTCCAATCATGATTTCCCTTTAATGGCAAGGTGGATTTTTGGATATCGGAATTTAGAAAAGTAAGGATCCAACTGAATGCTCTGTTTTGATCATTTTTTAATACACGTTACACAGACTGAGCGCTTCTGTAAGAGGCTGTATGCCGTGAGAGAATCACAGAGAGGAAAAGTAGATGTGTGTACGATATCTATGATGTGCATAGGCAATTTATCTTTGCTCTTAAACTTTCTTTTTTTTCTGTGTCATCGGGAGAGCATACTTGTGCAGATAAGGACAATAGAATATAGCTATACTTTAATTTTGGTATCCAGGCTCTCGTATGAAAGTGCGATCTGTATGTATAAGTCTATGATTTTTCATTTAATCAATGTCATTTAATAAAAAATATAAAAAGAAGTTAAATAATATGATATGAAACTTCTTTCTCTATTAAACATTGTACTCTCTAAAAATGAATCAGTGTATTATTACTGACTTCATGCTACTTATTAATTGATGTATCATCAACGAATATTTATTAGGGCTGGTGATTTGTTTCGAAGGCTTCGACATTCGAACTTCGAAGCTTCGAAGATTCGAATACTACAAACAAAATTATATCATTATTAACGTAATATAATAGTAACAATATCGTAATAGGTACCGGAAATTATACGACAAAATCCGAAATGAAATATTTAAATGTTATAATTACACTGTTAAATTAAAAAATACGTAAATTTAATTATTTTTATTGATTTTATGATTCTATTAGAACTTTCTGTTCTTCATTTTGTTTGATGCTGAGAAAGACTTAGTGAAGTCACAATGTTCATATTAATTTGTTATAATTTTATTACTTTATATCAAAATAAATTTATTTTTACTTTCTTAATTTTCTTAACCCATTAAGATCCATGTCTAATTCAGCAAGAGCCAAAAAATATTGAAAATAGAACTGGCTACTAAAGAAAATATTTCTGACATAAAATGTACATTGCAAAAATCAATTTTGCAACTAATTGTTATGTGTACTATTATACTAAAAAATAGTAAATATTCGCTAATAATTACATTAGTTATAAGTGTGGTACTAAAGTCACTGATTCACTTTTAGAGAATATGTGCGCTAGACAAATTTGGTCGCATCCGACCTTATTTTACTATTAGATGGTTAATTCTTACACGTACTTTCCTGGTTCTAGAAAGATTTATTACATTTGCTCTTGAGCTGCTGTAATTCTTCTGAAGGTTTCTGGCAGCTAGTATAATTATCAAAAAATCGCGGCTTTGACTAAAAGACTAAAACTAACGACTATCTGACTATCGTACTAACGCAATACGAAGCATCATTATTATCCGATTTGGGAGGTGAATGCCCATACTTCTCTCGAGTAGTATCATTGTGAACGCGTACGCTCGCATGACCATGGCTGGAAATCTCGTGCTAATTGAATGGGAAGTCGTTCCGGAGCAAACCGCGGAGCGCGTTGCTCCGACTCAATCGTTTCGGGCGCATTTATGGCGGTCGCTTGATGCGCTCCTAATTGCCTGGAAAAAAAATGTGCTCGGGCACCGTCTGCGCGACCGTACTTTGAGAATGGAAACTTCGACTTCAAAACAAATCGACTAAGCTGCGCATAATTAAGTGCGCTATTATACACAGCTATTTCATTCCACGTGCGCGTTTTTAAGAAAACCTAGATTTATAATTATACATATTATACATAGTGTCCGAGACCTACCGAGTGACTCTTCATTGAGTTTCCAGGCCAATCTGGAATTGATCAAAAACCGACCCAGGTCGTGTACATACACCGAATCTTTTATGCTCGCGTTTTAACCAATATAGAATAACTTTAATCTAGATTTAATTTTATACTCTTCATCTTTTTCCAATTTTTAGAACTGGAAAAAGAAGAGTATAAGTTGAACCCAGATTAAAATTAATCTACATCGGTGGAAACATTAGTTTTTTCATTTTCTGATTATCTTGTAGTTAAATTTAACCTGTTGATGTAAAATGGGTGATATTTTTCGCGATAAATTCTTTACGGTGTTTTAAAGATCATACATAACATACGTAATATTAAATTGCTTGTTAAATTTAATTAGTGATGTTACCTATTCCAGCTTTAACTTAGGACAGTGCTTCAAGACCTACAAATTTAATGATAATTGGCCCACAATTTGTGTGAGGAAATTGCAAAAATTCACACAAAGATATTATTAGGCATCAAAACTTGATCAAATATGGTCTTCTCCACTCATTTGTACTGAACTTTTCCCAGTTGATTTTCATTAAATATTGGTGATATAAACATTTTTCTAACTACGGTTAATCACTGCTGATGGTTTTGTAATAAGTAACTTTTAAAGTTACCATTACAAAACCATCAATTTAGTGATTAATCATAGCAAGAAAAACACAATTTTTACATTATCAAATTAAGTGAAGTTCAGTCTAAACCACGAGTTAACCAGATAATGAAAAACCGGGCCTTAATCAGACCGATCCACAGCGTATTTTTGTGTCCAAGTTGCAGAGTTGATAAATCGGCCGGATCAGTTCTCATTCCGAGTGGCAGCTACGCGCGCTAACGAGCACCGGGAACGAATCGGCGACTATTAAGTCCGACGTCGGGCTAGCTTACGTGAGACCACATGCGACGCGATTATTACGTCGTCGACTCGCACAGTCACGACTAATACGCTAATTACTAACAACACGCGCGTATGATCGATCCGTCCGGCCTGTCGTCCTCCCTCTTATCCAAGTTCCGCGCGGTGGACGTCCTCGTTCGTCATAATAGCGCGCATCAGTCAAAAACAGTAGGATCATTTGGGGCCGGAATTACCATCGGCGAAAAAGCGAAATTACTGATATGAGGCGGTGGTCATTAGTGCCATGCAGAAACAGGCGAGAAGAACAGGCGAAGGATTCTTCCAGAGGGAGAAAGAGAGAGGACGAGATGGCGGGAGATTCAAGCTCTTCTCACAGGAATATTTCCATACAACTCGATGTGCACGCGCGGTCGTCTCCGTCTCCGGCGTGCGACCAAAGTTGCGTTGTGGTAGAAATCGATCGTTGTTGCGGTATCGGCATGCAACTCATTATGCGTCGGCCGAGCAGTGCACGTGTGATTTTTGCGGGGTACGCAAGAAGAATCACGCCGCACGCGTCGCGTGCAACCAATCGCATGCTGTAACGCGCGAGATGCATTGTTCTCTGCGCTCTGCCGCCCGAGGATACGCTCCCTCGATCGTAAATATCGCACGCGGACATTCTTGCGACGACAAAGACTCTCTGCTTGTCCATTTCTCACCACTCGCGCCGTGTATTGTCAAAGAAAATTCTTCTTTATATTGTATACGAGGATTGCGAAGGCGAGCTGATCTCGTCCAACGACAAAAATATACGCGATGATTTTACATCTCAAAGAAAGATTTTACATCACACGAAAGAACTTCAGCAGAAAGTGAATCAACACTTTGCTACTGCTTACGTCCTAAGGAGTACAGACCTTCGTATAACGCATAATGTATAAAGCATAAGAAAATCGACCAATCAGGTTTTTATTTCATGGATAAGAAGGAAATGAAATACTTTGATTGATTCATTTTCTTATGCATTATGTTTTATATGGGTTACGTAAGACTCAGTGCTTCCGTCCTTACTGCCTTATGTTTTTCTTTCTATTATAGGTTTAGGGTTTTAGGTTTTTTGTTAATCAAATTTAGATTCATTAAAAATAATAACAAATTTAATTTTATATTTCTCAACTCAATTTTGAGTCATCTTTAGATATAAAATTTCTTATTAATTTGTAAAATATTAATTAACTAGCAATTGTTGTATCAAGAATTAATCCTACACTGAGAAAAATGTCTATTGAATTAATTGGAATTCTGATTGAAAATGGTTAGAATCAGATTTTTCTGGTTAAATTTATTAAATCTTAGTTGAGATAAACGAAATTCTGATTGATGAAATCGGAACCTTTTGAGGGGTTCGTTCATTTTCGACCAGATATTTTCTCAATGATAAAGTTCTAAAAACGGCCGTATGCCGCGTGTAAAAGCCTAAATTATTCTTAGATGCGCCAGAGAATTAGATACGCTAGAATTTTCATATCGCCGATAATGTTACGGATTTCTTTCAGGTTTTCCAAGCGCTCGGGAACAATACGTATCACGGAGAGCCATAAGGAGACGGGGCGCTGCGGCGCCTCTCTTGAGTTCCCGTTTAAAAAAAGCCGACGTAAAATTCGGCGATGAGCGTGACGGCCGCGAAACATCTGGCGGGACGTTTTCCGAAACAGGTAACACCAGACATCCAGTTCCAGGACATAATGATACAGTGGGCCTGGTGGTAAAGGGCGAGATCCTCCCGCTGCTAATTAAAATCTGCCCGCGGAATACATTACCGGGGCCGGGGCCCATCCGCACACACATATAAAATGTATATGTATATATCTGGCCGGGGACCCAAAGTGGCAAACAACGCCCACCGCGCCCAACCGATTTGACACTTCATTATTCGCCGACCACGTGGGACCCTGTCATTAAAACGAGATTAGTCTCGTAATCGTAAAGTCCGCCTGGCGAGGCCTTGCGTCGTAGCCTTCTTCTACCACCCGTTCTCTGAGTTCGAGCCTGAGTTACAAAGTAGAATAAAGATGGTAATAAGCACCGGTCGTAATTCAAGACCCGAGAGCGGCCGGCGCCGAGAAAGCTGAAAGCTCGTCCTCCCTAGAAAAAGAACTCCCTCGCCGGAGAAATTGTCCACCAAAGTTATCGCGCGAGACTCTCAAACTTTGAAAATTGAAATCTTAGAGCGACGTAAAACTTTCCTGTTTGTCTCGAAGAGTCAACCCCTAATTTTGTTCGTCGAGAGAAACGTCCTGAGATTACCGTTGATTTAAATTGATCTTTCTCTTTACATAATTCCTGCTTTGAAGAAAAGAGTTTAGATAAAAAATCCATCTTAAAAGCATCCCTTTAGATGCTCGATATTGCACAATTATTTTGTACAATATTTAATGCTTCTTTTAATTAAAAACAATTTAAAACAGACAATCTGGCGTGCGTTCCAAAACTCTGTCAACCCCTGAGTATCATTTTATACTTATTGTTCGTCGAATATTGAATAAGGATAAAAGATACTCGGAGTTGAGTTTTGGAATGCACCTCTGGGGGCTCAATGTAGCCTCTAGACGAATAATAGTGATCGTCTAGAGGTCATTTAGATGCTTTTTAAATTTTTTTTCATTTCCATTGACATTTAATTTTCTTCTGAATTCGTCCTTGTAATGCTTGCACCTTCGTTCGGGTTTCATCACTTGGACGACGAAGGAAATGTGCATTACTGCTCGAAAATCGTTCGGTCGCGTTTCGTCTTTGGTTGGTTAACCATCGGTATGACAATGGAACGTCGTGAACGTTCAGCCCAATCCGCCGAAAACGAACGAGGGTGGCGTTAACGCGTCCCAACCGATTCGCCGCCGTTCCGCGCACGTCGATTCGGTGCATACGCAAATACGCCGCATGGAGCACGGCAGAAACGTCCAGCTTACGGAGGATCAACGTCACGCCTTGGCAGAGTCCACCCGTGGGACCGATGGGAGCGAAAGTACTCCCCGTCTTACATATGCGTGCGCTCTCCTGAAAGCAGCGCGTTGAAAATGTATGTGGAATGATAAATGCTCCGTGTTTTTGCATTTGAATGAGCATTCAAACGTATCTACTCTTCTTTTATATACTGCATTCTCTTTACACAATCTCAATACGGTAAACAAATCCTCTAAAAAATAGACCCGCAAATTAAAATTAAATTATTAATTAACTATCAATGTTAAATATTATCCTTTTTATTTTATTATGCATTCACTTTCACTGTATTCTATTTCATTTTATTTCATCTCTATTTCATTTCTATAATTGTATACATCTTCTTTTTTCCATACTTTAATCTTTAGATCTGCCTTCTATCTACCGTCTGTCATAACTTCCTCTTAATTTTTAATTTACTTTGTATGTTCTAGAATCTGTAATAAATGTTTTATCTATCTATTTATCTATACACGAAAAGAATTACGGTTTACTGCAATAATTAAAAATTTAATTGGATACAGATCTGAAAATAAATTCTCAAACTGGTTGCTAGAATGTTAAAACTTTTTGAAACAATGTTATCAACGTTTAAGTGTTCTATATAATTATTTTGATGATTCAACAAAATTAATTTCAGATATGTATCGTTTATCATTCGCGTTGTCGCGTAAATAATTTGCCGTTTATCCACAAGAATTTAGACGAATGACAAAAATCGAGTGTTTGGAATCGACACACGATGTCATAATTCGTCGATCCTGTAAAAATGGAATTCCGAGGCGAGCGAGAATTCTACATCCCGGTGCGTCCGCGCATTTCCAGGCGCCTTTTTTATTTTGCGAAAATGAGAATTTACTGCCTTCCGTAAAATGAGAAAGAAGAAATATTCCTTTGTCTCTTTATGGTCGGAAAGTGGCCCGTGGATCGACCACGGCGGAAGAGGCCGAGAGACCCAAGACGGCATCACCGCGTTGCCGCCGCCGCCGTCGCCGTCACCGCTATCGCCGCGGCCGTCTTCTTCTTGGACGCCACGAAGAAGTACGGTCGGATAATAACGAGTTTCGCTGTCGTCCCTCTCGCCCTTGCGCGAGTAGCGCGAGTCGTAATCCCCCCCCCCCCCGCCGTCCGTCCTCCGACCGTTTTTCTTCCACGGCGATGTGGACGATCGTGTCAAATTTTTATTGCCCCAACGAGCCTGTCTCGTGGCGCGGATACTCGCAATCGCCTCGCCTTATACGGCACTGAAACGACGAGGAAAGAGAAAGACGGACTTCACTTCGAGAATCGCATCGACGACGCAGTCCTGTTGGATATCGACAGATTGCCAAGAATAACGACGAGAATTGTATAAACGTGATAATAAGTCCAATAAAATATAGCGGTACAGATGCAAGTACCGAAAGAGAAACGGTTAGATTTCTTACAAATTGAATGAGAATTATTAGCAAGGAGTAAACGTATTAGTGAAATAAATAATAGTAAACACAATTCCTCTAGAAATTCATTAATTAATTCGATAGCTCTCGATTTAAAATTTCGATAATAATTGGACACTCTGTAAGTAACTTCGGAAACGATAGAAAAAATACTCTGAACTATTCTGCATTCTGTTTATTCGATTTAACGTTTTAACGCAATCCTCCGTCCAACCTCAATTATTTAATTAGTTGAGACGAAAATTCATGTGTTAAATTCTTAGTAAAGAAATGTTCGACGTCGAATCGCAGTAGACATGATCACTTCCACATTGCGTTTTTGCCTCCATAAATCCGTTAATGGTAAGATGATTGCGATCATCAGCCAAAATTTATCCTGAAAGGAGCCTATAATTTTAAACTCGAATTTAGACAAATCGAAATCTAAACAGCGGTGTAGAATATCATGATCGCAAAATAATTAATGTATTTGTTATAGGCACACGAAATATCTTCCGAAATTACTGTAGTGACGGCGCTAGCATTTTCAATGGGTTCAAAAGGAAGGAAAGCCTGCGGTACCGAGAAGAGATAGGTATCGTCCTGTATCGTGTACCGTAAAAAGATCCAATCACGCGATATCCATCGCTAAAGTTGCAAATATTTCCACTCTGTTTATCTTGGTAAATTAATCGAAATCACTGATACAGTATTTCCATCCCATGCACATTTTTCTCTTTGACCAAGTAAACTTCATTCGCGAATTTGTATTCACTGCACTCGAAAATTCGTCCAATCCGTTCTACGACACTATTGACTGCACTGTTTTGTGTGTCGGAAAGGTTATTACGAGTCAAGGTATTCCTATGGGAAATCTACCTGTTAGCTCCATAGAGTAATCCCTGAAGAGCGCCAAGTTCTCGACTTGGATGAAACAGAAGATCCCTTCAACCATTGTCTTTAATAGATAATAATTGCTTCAGATTAATATCAACTCTTACTTTTATCAAACATCTGATTGTTTATATTTACGACTCAGATAATAAGAAAAAGGAAGAAGAGCCATAATAAAGAATGATCTAACATAAGTTAAAAATAAAAACTATAGCCTTGGACATAAGTATAAAACACCCCCACAAATGTAAACTTTATATAAAAAAAAGTTTTATTGAAAAATATTTATTTTTATAGTAATTTTAATATATTTTATTAAAAATCCTCCTTTAGCTTTTATTACTGCCTTTTCTCAAGAAAGTGCATTAAATTGAAGACTATATTTTATAAGGCGCTTTATACTTATGTCCAAAGCTGTATTATTTATTCGAGAAGCTTGAAAATTGTGCATGACGACTGCGATGAAACTGTTCGATGTAAAAAAAATGTCACCTGGAAAAGGTCCCTATTTTAAAATTACTCTAAATAATAAAAACTCCCATCGTTTCATTGACAGCAGAAATATTCAAGGTGGACGAGTTGTACGATTCATCCTCTGTATGATCCTGTATTGTCACATCATTTCACGTTAGGTCGTGTAATATTCAAGCGATGTCTATTACATCGCTGGACTACCTGACGTTTCGCGTGACGCGACGCGCCGATATTTTCTTTCCCCCTTTTTTTTGTTCGCCAAACGAGAGGCGCACACCGGGACGCGGAGGCAAAGACGCATTACCAGATTGGCTGGCTCACGTTCACATTCAGGGGGAAGGGAAAAGAGGTCCTTTACATTCATGAAGCTTTCATCCGGTTGATTTGACTACGCGCTACGTATCTGCGGCTCTTGATTTGATTTGCATTGATTGGAGTGGCCGGCTCTCCCGATAACGACCGTTTTTCTTTGGCGGCGATGCAGATACCGGAAATGGCGGCGAATCCGCGGCACTGCGAATTTACTTTCGCGTTGATTTTATAAGGGTGTATTTTGCTAAGTGTATTTTAACTATAAAACCCGCATGGTCGACTAACCGTAAGCAAAAATAAAAATTAAAAATTCCTTTTAAATTTAAGGATGTATTACAAGTATTTTTAACAAAATGAAATAACCAATTTTTTTATATTGTAGATATTTGAAAGTAATGCAAAAAAATTTAGCGACGATTTAGAACCTGAATCAAAATTATTCAAAGTATATATTAAGTGTAGATCTTAAATTTTAAGAAATATGTATTTGAATGATACTTCAACTGAATATTTACTAAATATTTATTTGGTACAAAAATTAATTTGATTAATACCATTAATTTGATTTAAATATTATTTTTTTATTTATAAGTAAATATTTGTTTACCGAAAGTAAATGTTATTATTAGTACTATTCAAATATTTATTAAAATTTAGTACGTTTTTTCTCGGTGTAGACATGTTTCTTAAAAAAGAATTAAGACATAAAATAAGAAAATTTTCATTTAAACTATAACATTGTATTATTAAATATAAATATTGATCTTATTGAACTGTTTATAATGTGTATAACATATAACATTATTTATTTTTATACGGAAAATACAAATTTCCACTTCTAATCACTTTTTGCAGAGACTATACATCTTTAAATTGTCAGGAATTATATTACTCGTGCTCTGAATAAAAAACGATCAATAACACGATTATGTGTGGTTCGAAATCCAATTTCATTTATAAGAGGAGAATCGTAATATTTTATAATACGTACCACATGTATACGCATTGAATAGTAATTAAATATTAATCACATATAATAATTGGAGTTTGCAGCATTAACATGAATCATAAGCGAGTACAAACATCATTGCAATAACGCGAAATTCGTTTTTATCATTTTATTATCCTCGCTATATAGCGGATTCTTTTTTTCTCTCTTTACAATATTTAATAAATATTAAAATATTGACTAATGTAAATAATAAAATATATCAGATTAAATATAGATATCAAGTGGTCGAACAAATGACATTACTCGCGTGTAATAAAAGGTTGGTTTTTACCGAACAACCCACTGCTTTCGTCGGGACGCCTTACAACAAGCGTCGCGATAGGTGCAAGAGGCATCCCAATTTCATCTTCTTACACGACAACGGCGGCATTGTACCCGCGTCAAACAGCGGAACGATGATTAATCGATTGACTGTTACGGATATCGCTCTTTCTCCCTTCGCGCGCGGCTACCGCGATCGCTGATGGAAAAGACGTCGGAGAATGAGGCGCGTAATACCGCGGGCTGTGCGCAACCATCTCCATTAATAAAAATCAAATTGCTATTAAGTCGAAAATATTTACAGTGTCGCGGACAACAACGGGGGCGGACTGCACCCTCATTTGGGGACAGCGGACTTTGGAGGCGAACGTTGTTGGAAGATTGAGAAAACCGCGGTCCGGACCGACGATCGCTAATCGTCGCAGAATGAGTCTCCATTTTCTTTTTTCCTCTCGCTCGTTTTTTCTCGAAAGGACCACCTGGAAATTTCCCAGATTAAATTGATTCGTACGTGCGCACTTTGCGGCGACCCGATGATCCGCCGCCGCCACAACCGCCGCCGCCGTCGCCGTGACCGCATCATTCATCTCGCCGGTGTACTATTAGTACTGTTATTTATGGTGAAAAAAAGCATAGACCGCGAGCGGCACCCATTATGTATCGAGATCGGGTCGCCGGGTGATTTATGCCGGCGGCGTAAATTGCCGCTTGTCCTTTGCAAGATCGTAGTGAAACGTCGCCGATTAAAATCCCGACCGCCACGTTGATCGTGATTTAGCGGAGTTTAGGTGGGCTCTCCGGCCCCGCCGTCTCGTGATTGCGAAATTAGCGATCGCGAGATTACGCTAAGTTTATGCGCGCGAAAAATACAGGCGTGGCACGGCTCTGTTATTGGTGCTTGCAGTTCTCTGGGATCGCGATTATCTATAAACTTAATTAAATTACTCGATGAAGATTAAGATAATATGTGGCGTGGACTTAGTAAACAAACATGATTGCTATGGAAGAATCTGTTTTGTCATCTCTCCCCTATTGACTTATATATTTATTAATCCGGGAATAATCACCTGAGGTATTTTTACACCCCAGAGGTGAAAAAATGTAAATTGTTGTAAAATATTGTTTTATATATGGATATTGTCCAACATATTTTTTCTTTTTTAATAACTTTTATTCTTTATATATCTTAACAAATCTTAAAATATGCAATTTCATCGAAAATCCACAATAAAAAAGCGTTATATTAATTAAAATCTTTATTTTTTAGAAATACTGTAGCTATTTAATGTGCTTATTAATTCCGTTTAATTGTTTGGTTTCTACACTGAAAAAAAAATTTGCAGATTTTAAATAAATATAAATATTTACTCCAATAGTACTAACGAAATATTTATTTATAACAAATAAATATTTATTCAAAATAAAATAATTATGTTTAAATCGAATAAATATATGTTTACATTTAGTAAATATTTCGTTAGTACTATTGGAGTAAATATTTATTTAAAATCTGCGAATTTTTTTTTATGTGTACTTACTTTTTTCAGAAAATTGTAATTAAATGTATATCTGTAATGTCCTTAAATACTAATAAATCTGAAATTAATAATATGTTATTAATGATAATCAAATAATGATTGCAATGACAATGATTAATTGGGATGAAGATCTTTTACGTAAAAAAAATCGGTTATTTACTTCCAAGTTAAAAAAAAATAATGCGGAAACATGATATATTATTAAAGGATAAGATTAAATCTCGAAAACAATTTTTTTTTTAAACCGTTACATATCTAAATTAAATTCACTCTTTTTAAAAATAATAAAATTATATTTTCATAATTCTTATATTTAAAAATGACAAATAATCGATAAATGATTATTTGTTTCAAATTTTATCCTTATCGTCCAACGTCTGAAAATGTCCCAAGGTGGAATACGTTCGTAACCGTAATAGCTCGTGCTCGGTCTGCAACGCCAGAAGCTCAGCATAATTTTCCTGGAGCTTCCTGACCAGATCGGATCGTTGTTTGAAGAGACGCATCTTTCGATCCGTATGCTCCCGTTGCCTTATTTCCCCGATGACGTCGCGTTGGTACTCCAATTCCCATCTTGCCACGTTCATCTCAGTAATCGTTCGGTCGAGCTCAGCATTTTTTTTCTTCACGCGGGCAATCTTCTGCCGGAGTTTTTCGAGTTTATTCATCTCCTTGGACAAAGCTTTATCCAAAGATTTCTTCGTAGACTCGATCTCCCTCTCGAGATGTACCGCAGTTTTATCGTCACGCAGTCCCTTGGCCTTTCTCTTCAAATAGGTGTGCATGTCTCGAGTGACCGTGACGTCCTTCAAGAAATGCAGATCCTCCTTCAGTTCCTTGAAGCGCGTTCTCAAACAACGATGCTCCCACTCGGTCGACAGCATCCCGTGGCGGAAATCGATTATACGTTTCAGGACGTCCATTTTACGTGCACCCGCAATACGAATGTGCTCGTTGACTCTCTCGATCTCTTCGCGCGATACCAAAACAGCATCCACCGCGTCGTGCCGTTCACCATGTAATTCGAGCTCCACTTGGCCCCTCTTCAGCACCAGCTGCACCTCCGCGTCCTGCTCGCGCATCATCCGCTCCTCCCTCGCTGTCCTCAATCGATCCTTGAGGAGAGTCACATTCGATTTACATGCATTGATCTTACCTTCGTATACGCCGATCGTTCGCTCCACCGCGGCTATCTCCAGCTGCCGAGCCTTGATCTTTAGCTCGACGTTAATCTTCTGACGACGCGATTGCGTCAGATGGTCCCAGTGACTCGCATCAATCGACTCCGGCAATTCGCTGGGTCGCGCGTCCAGGTTCTCCAGGATCTTTGAATAATCCGTGCATTCGATTGGAAAATAAGCCGGCTTAGTATGATGTACAAGATACTTCGCGAGATTGAGCAGGTCGCTGGCAGCGACGTTCTTCAAGGACACTCGCGGTCTTCGTTTGTATTGCCGTTCGAGAAGCTCGATGTTGACCTTCGACAATACGGCAAATTCATGCTGAAACTTTTTTACCATCGCTTTCTCACGACTACAGAGCTCGTTGTGCTGTGCGAGCATATCCTGATAGACGTCGTTCAGCTTCTGTACGTGTTCCTCCAACGTGTTTTCGTATTGACGTTTCTCGGATATCTCTTTTTTCATCTTGTCTTCCTCCTTCACACCCTCGATCCGCGCAAGGATACGCATACGGCCGCGAATGTTTCGTAGCTTCAATTGGTTTATCGCAGCATCGATTCTTAGTTTTAGCTACAAATAAACATTATTCTTAAGAATCTGATAAATGCATCAAATTAATATATATATATAACAAGAATATTATATTATAGGTCTAAGATTACTGTAATTATAAAGTATTATTATATTATTGGAAAATTTGTGTTAAATTTAACACATTTTACATGTCTCAAACAGTCTACTCAAATTTTTATGTTAATTTATTAGAAAATAGTATAAATATTATGTAAAAAAATTAACACAAAAACATTGTAACAAACACTGATACAATTTGTGAGCAAACTGTGAAAGCATATTTTTCAGTAAAATTAATATTTATACGTAATATGTTAAATTAAGACGTATTTTATTCATTTATGTCAAAATTTACGTTTTAAAACATATTATTTATGTTACTTTATTCATAAACTGTGTTATTTTGGCATTAAGAAGCATATCAATTTAACACAAAATATTCAAATAACATAATCACTTTATGTTAAATTAACATAACTCGAATATATTAAAAATGTAACACAAAATTTTAACAAAGACTGGACCGGTTTTGACATAAATACATATTTTTTGTTGTACAGTGGTTATTATAATTATAAAATATTATAAATATAATAATATTAATAATGTAATTAATTCTAAAATTAAGGAATTAAGAAAAATATTAATCTCAATCTTTAATCTAATAAAATAAAATATAAATAAAAAGTATAATAGTATTGTTAAAAATCAGAATCTCAATTGACAAGAGACCTGAAAGAATTCATTCAACTTGGCGTCGAATTTATCGATGTCTTCCTGCAGAAGTCCATTGATCTTCGCGTAATCAGCTTCGAGTATCCTTCTATAACGCTCACGTTCCTGCCGAAGATTCTCCACATTCGCTTCATACTTCCTTATGGCCGCGATGTCGTCGGGCGTGTACTGCTCCGGCTGTTTTTCCAGTATGCACGCTGGCTTGCGTACGTCTATCTTTATAGTATCTTCCCAACGAATCTCTAGCATACCGTCCATCATCTTAATCAGGGCGCGCTCGCAAAAATCGTCAGCCAGTAACAACTGTCTAATTCGTTCGGCTTCTACTGCTTGCCTGTCCAGAATTTCCTGTTGCGATGGCGACACGTACGGCTTCGCCTTGACCTCGTCTTGGAGCACTTGAATAATGCTCTCTACTTTCTCCTAATCGATATCGTATTTACGTTTATTTGTAAAAAGTAATCCTTAATACATACGATAATTTTCCGATCTCTTACTACATGATGTGTTGTCCATGCCTGGATTAACTTTCATTACTTTTGATGCAAATATACAAAAATTATTAGGTGATTCTTACATATTTTAACATCTTTGGAAAATATTTGCAAGGTTGTGCATTAAAAAAAGAAAAGGATAGAGATTATTTAGCCAAGAGTTCCTAGTATTTCAAAGAAAAGGAATGTGCAAGGCACATCATGTATCCTAATGGTTAGGGTTACCAACCGTACTCTTTTAAGAGTACATGTACTCTTTTCAAAGTCGGAAAACAGCGTACTCTTACTTTTTACTTATTGTACTCTATTTTGAGAAATGAGACGAAATTTAAAAAATTATTATTTAATATTTACATTTATTACTTTACAAAAAAGTTTTGCTTGGCTTGTACTAAGGCTTTGGCCATTATGTAAAATATAAATATTTATTTACATATTATATAGAGGTTTTGATAGAGATTTGGTTATATATATTTGTTGAAGAAACTTATAAATAGCAAAATATGTTAAATACATGAATCAATTTTATTTTCTCAATTCTATTAACATTAACATTAAAAAATCTGGAAGTAAAATATAAAGAAACATATTTATTCGTAACTTTATGAAGACTGAATAGACGTTGTCAATAAAAATTCTAAAAATGTCATTTTATTGAATGCCAGCATTTAAAATAAAAAAGTTCGTCATCTTTTTTCCTTTTTTTTTTAGAAAGTATACTCTTTTTGCATATCAATGTACTCTTTTCGTGCGACCAAGAGTTGATAACCCTACTAAGGGTTAACTTTGAGACTTAATCCTCAATGTGCTATAAATTCTTATCATTATAGCATTTATTTGATTGCTTGAAATAGAATCTATTGTTTTATTGCATCCAGATTTTTATGGAGAAATAATGGAAAAACACACTTGTCTACAATTCGATTTTCCGTTTCGTAAGAATTATAGTTGAAAATCTTTTACCATTATTTCCAATGCTGGCACGGTACATTTGTCGATGAGACAAACTTTCATTCCTCTAATTTATTTGCAAGAATACCGATTCACGTTTATCTTACAATAATTTAATTAAGGCCCCGGCTTTTTAAACACCCGGTAGAAGCAGTGCTCGCACCTCGTGTTTACCTTGGGATGCCACTGCGGATCAACAGGAACCTGCGGCACGCTCTGGTCGAACATTATCCTCAGCTCAGAATCTATATGACGTATCCGTTCGTTCCTCTCTCGTATCGTATTCGTTTCCCGCTCCTTCGTCGCGTACATGTCGTCGAAGAGCTTGTTGAAGTAGGCATGGAGCTTTCTATAGTCGTGCATCAGATAACGATCGTCCAGCATTACGTGCGCGAACCCGTAAGACTCCAGCTGCGAGTAATAGTAAGGCGATTGCTCGACGAACTGATGCGTTGTCATGCCTGCGGACAAGTGCACGACGATTAGCGAGGTTTAATCGAGCAAAAGTTCTTCTCTCCAATTACCTTATAATATATTGTTAATAATTAGTAGTGATTTTAATTGGGATATAATGGGGAAATAGATAATCGTTTACGTAAAAAAATCAAGTAACTACTACTAAATTAAAAATCTTTGCGGCACAAGAAATGCGCTGATTTTTCACGAGGAATGATAAAAAATATTATCGCAATTGTCGGAAACTAGGAAATTCAAGCACAGTGCTCTGAGATGCACACGTACACACATACCTATTGAAAGAGAAATAGAAAGTTATTACATCCTACCATCGACTGCCCGCAGCTCCGCTAGTTCCTCAGGATCGATCTCGCGCTCCTCCTCTTCCAGAAGCAGATCTATTCTGCGTCTCTCATGCTCGCGATACACCCGAACGGGTTTGCTCAATTCCGCTTGCAGTTGATCGTCCGTGTAGTTGTACCACGGCTGAAAGGTGTCATGAATGATGCCGCGCACCGAATCCCTACTAAATTGCGCCCATTGCAGGTGCTCCTTGAAGTACGGATTCTCTTCGATCAGCGGGTAATTCGTCACCTCCGTGTCTCTGCGGAAGGAGAATATCGAGCGGCTTAACACGATCTGCGGATCCCAGAAAGTCGCCTTTATCCAGCTGGCCACGCGATCTACAGAGGCACAATGATGCTCGAGTTCTATACGGGCATCCTCGCGTTCGTCTTTGGCCATCTTCAATTTCTGATCGCGACCTGCTCTGTTCAGATCAAACGCGGACACCGGTAATCTCTCTATCTCTGGATAGGTCTCGTTGGCGTCGAGGAGTTGGCTGATGGTGACCTTCAAGGCTTCCAGATTCTTCGCACTGGCGGCCTTCTCCGTGGCGTAGAATCTTGTTTCTTCACGCAGCTGCATGTTCTGCTGCCATTCTTCCCAGGTTTCAAATTCTTTCTCGTCGGTTGCCGGAAAATTTATTCTGGCTCGAGTCAATGAGGCACGGATTGCTGGGTCCAGAGAACCATAATCTGAGAGTATCTTTTCTTTTCTTTTTTCGTACTGTTCGTAGTCCACCGAGTAGACGCGTTTGGTTTCATTCCCGGGCGGTGATGCAGTACTCTCCTGTACTAAAGACAAGAATTGTCATCCTTTTGTAGGGATAGATATCATAAAGCCTAATTTACAATGTGCTTTTTACTTCCTATTTCTTGTTTTTTATCACTTTTTTACCTCTTGCCTTTTTACCTTTTATTCTATTTGACTTGGCCAAGGATGGGAAGTATATAACGTCTACTTTTATCGTTAAAAACTTTTTATAATAATGATTTGGTAAAATAATTGATAATAATGATTTGGACGTTGCAATTTGTTATGATAACTAACTAAACATTAAGGTTGAGAGTTGAGACATTGTTACTTTTGAAAAATACTGATATAATAGTTACTTTTCATTTACACCGATTCTCAAATAATTCTCACTTGTGGCGTCATAACTCAGTCGAATGCGCGTTTCTTTTACATTCTGACAAGTGAGATTTATAACTGAGTTTTTGCCTACAATCTGCATAAGATCGACACCGTATGCTTTTATTGAATCTCGTAAACTCATTTTAAAAGTCAGGTTATGAACAATATGAACTTGTGTTGTCATGTAATAACTTTTTACCAAAGTAAGCAAATAATGATGTCATTAATCTGAGTATGAAATACTCAGCTCACTTCAGGCTCATTGTCAGTTTCATTTGTGTGCAATGAAAGCAACTATTGATCTTTAAAATTCGTCACTATTACGCATTATTTATTGAAAAAAAGTAATTTTAAAGTAACTTAAAAAAAGTAACTTAAAAAAGTAACTTAAAAAAAACGTTACGAGTAAGGAATTACTTGTTTTTTTTTTATAAATAATGCGTAATAGTGACAAGTTACTTTTCAAGAGTGACTTTTCTAATCTTAGCGTTACCATTATCATCATAAAAAATTCACAACGTCATTACCAAATCGTTATTATAACAAAATAATGATAAAAATAACAACGTTACAAGTAATGCGTTACTTCTATTCCTTATCTATTATACTTCTTCGTTCTGTCGCCCGAGATAAAAAGTTGATGAATTTCAGAAAAAACAAAAACCATGTTACAAGAAACATGATTTTCGATAAAAAGATCATAAAATGAGAGAAGGCAAGAGGTAAAAAGCGAGAAGTAATAGAAAGCAAAGAGCACATTGTAGATCAGTCTTAAAACAGAAATCAACGACTCTAATAAAAAAAAATAAAAATAATTCTACAACTATTAATACACACTTTTTTACTTTCACGATGAATGCGCGTCGCAACCAAGGAACCATCATGGCCAAGAGCAATTAGTGTATCACCGTCAGAACTGACGATAGCCTTCCGGTTGCCCGAGTCGAGTCTGTGATGCACCGGTATCACGGCAACGACTTGTCGTATCGTTCTGTCGCGAATAATGACCAATCCATCATAAGCGCACGTGACAATCCAACGTCGATCAGCGAAGACACGAGCGAGCCGTACATGATGGCCCGTCACTACCGCGTCCGTCAAGGTCGCGTACTCGAAGCGTTGCAGCCTCAGCATGTGCAATTGCCGTTCGAAATAAGGCGAACCTATTAGCAGTCGAGGATCGTCAGGCGCATGACACAACTCGTAAAAGACTGCGGGTAGTGTTACAATGTCGATGATCTCGTTGACTAGACGTATATCTGCGCCGATGAGATACGACACATTGTACACGTGCAGCTGCTGGCCCACCGAGCAGAACGACTCGTACTTGTACTGTTAAGTTCATAATGTCAAATTATAGTCAATTTGAGTTTACTTTTAATCATTCTTATAGATTGCTACAGCTCATATTGAATATGTCGTTAATTTTAATAAGAATCCGGGAAAAAATGTTTCACATATAATTATATATAATTATATGAAATTATATATAATTACATAAAAATTAAAATATTTTATATACAGCTATATATAATTACATATAAAATATGTCTATTTAATATTTTTTCCCGGGAATGAAGTTAAATAAAATACATAATAGAATACGGCTCAAATTAAAAATTAAATAAGAAAACGTTACGAAGGGCTACTAGCCAAATGTTACATGTATAAATATCAAAACGGTTGAAGTTAAATAATTTAACTTAACAATGTATTAAAACAATAAAAAGAATGTTTACAATGGCAAGTAAGAATAAAAAAACGCACAGTACTTGATGTGCAATAATTCAAATGATAATTATATATTTGCTTTTTGATTACATGCGTAAGAATCGATTGAATGTTCAATTTTACACCATTTTTAGCGATATTACATTAATTACTCTAGTTATCATAGTATGAGTATGAAATTTAATGCATTTAATTCTTTGAATTAAATGCATTAAATTTAAAGGACTTCGTATTAATTATATAGAAATTTGAGTCCCGGTGAAAACAATTTTCACATATACGGTTGCTGCCAAAAGTTTCCGGTTAATAAGTAATTTTATTAATTGTATTGCTGAGATAAAGAACTTTTATAAATAAAGATCTAGCATACTAGTATAAGTATTTTTTTAAGTATTTTAGTATTTAAAATGTCGTGTCTTTCTTAAATTGAATATAACAAGAATTTATTATCATATAATAATTTAAATAAATTAAAAAGAGATGAAAACAAAAATTATAATAAAATTGTATATTGACCGAAAACTTTTGCAGCCACTGTAATATTATAACTTATAATGTAGTGAACAAAACATGTAAATACAAGATTCAATACTTTTTGAACTATGTTGTATCAGGTCTCTGTGAAAAGAGTATTCAAAGATGCTCTGTAAGCACAAATTTTACATTTTTGATACACCAGCTCAAAAACTATTCATTATTAAATTTTATGTTCATAATATTTTTTGTTCACTACATTGTAAGTTACATTATGTGTACACGGAAAAAAAAATGTTTCTAGTTTACAGCTAATTCTGATTAGCTGAAATTGCATTAACTATTGTAGCTATGAATTTGCTAGTACATACAAAGGATTTACTGCTGTAACTAATATAAGGACGTGATAGCAAAATATGTCTGTTACAGATTGATTTATTTAGCAATATGAAGTCAGTTGTCACAGTTATCGGATATGTCCGTGTAAAAGAAAATTGTCTCTACCACAGTTAAATATGGTTTGCTGAAGCTGTACTTGCTACCAAATTGTCTGTTTGCTGCAATGATCAATACATCGACATAATAGCAAAATGCTTGTCTGTTACAATGATAATATTTAGGCCTCACAGCTAATGGAAATTAGATGTAGATACGACGTTAGGTGTTCATATAATGCTACTGAATTTAGCTGCCATACCTAATTTTTAGCTGTGGCAGCTAATCTTTTTTTTGTAGAAACTAACTCATTTCACCAGGATTCAATTTTCCATACAATTATAATGCAAGGTTCTTTAATTTGTTATTTACTTTGTAAGTGCGTTAATGTGGACGTTGTTTACTTTGAAACTAACCAGTTTAACTACAGAAATGGATTAATTTACATTTTGATATATATATACATATGGAAGTTAAAAACAAAATGTTATTTAACTGAATTGGGTTACCGTTGTTCCTTTGATATCTAACAATGTAGCGTGGAGCACGAGCACCTTTAGGCTCGCGCGCGCCTCATCGTCGTACAACAACACGTCGGCGAGGCGTCCCTTCGCTTGGAGCTGGGCCACCACTTCCCACGACGCATCGCGTTGCAGATTCACGCAATAACAATTACCCGTCTCCTTCTGTGCGACAATCAGAAATCTGTCGGCAATAGAAATCGATCATCGAGATGTGTATAATCCTAGTAGCATTTATATGCATGAGCTCCTAGTAGTGCTTTATGCATAAGCTCTCGTTCATGACTAAATACGTTCGGCAGAAATGCATTTAGAGGAGTGCTGTCAGTTGCATCTTATAGAAACGGAACGTGGAAAATCAATGCTCACTAATAGAGCATCATTAGACAAAATATTTGGAATTTCCGCATGTTTCAGACTCCATTTGCCATATTTTAGAAAATAAACAGCAAATTTTTAATTTGTGTTAATGTTATTGTGCCAAAGAAGATTTCGACGCCCGGTTTGCAAAATCAGATATGTATATAAATTCACACAAATATTTAAGCATTAAAATCCGCTTTGATCGAATATAGATTTTTCTTATTTAATTAGATTAATTCTTCTATCGGTCCAAATTCGTATCATAATTGTTTAATGTTATTGTGTTTAACAGCATACTCTTTAATAAATACTCTTGTAATTTATTAAAAGTATAATTAATGCACTTTATCAATTTGTAAAGATACGGAATAAGGATTTTTATATTACAGGTAAATGCTCTTAACTATGAATTATTACTACTAATAGTTTATATTAACTTTTGTGTAGCTGTAACTTTTAAGAAATCGATACGCGAATTATCTCATGATTAGATCATACTTACTTGCCGGAGTGGGAAAATTTTATAAGATCTAAGGGTTTCCTCTGGAGACGAAAGTGTGCCAGTATCGTCGGTTGCTCCGGATCGGTGACACCCAGAATTGTCATTTCACCATGATCGCTAACGACAACAATTAACGGATCGTCCGGATGCGAGACTAGAGCCGATATACTGCCTTCTATATCGAGCTCCACTTTGGAAACCTCACTGCCGCTGTAGCTCTCGAGGATACTCAACTCTTTGAGGTCATCTGTCGCCGCAAGATGATGGCACCAAGGATGCAAGAAATCGACAAAGCGATATTTACCGCCGTGGTACAGACATGTATGAATCATCGGCGTCGTGCCTTCACCCTCGAGGAACATCATTTGCATCAGGTAACCCTCGAGAGTGTAGTAGAAGAGCCAATTTTTAGAGGGATGAGCGATCAGGATATAAGGTTTGTTGATCGACTTGATGTACCACAGTTTGCGCCAGACATCGGTCGTCGGTTCTTTCTTGAAATAGCGGATCTGACAGAAGGTCGTTTTAAGGATGATACCGCCACGAAACCAGCACACTGCAGGTATTTCAATGTTCGCACAGATCCCACAGCGTTGCGAAAATACGACACGGAGGACATTGGTACCGTCGTAGTTGCTCAAATATACGTGTCCGTTTACATCAGTAATAGCCAATAGCGGATCATTCGGCGTACTTGGGCACCAATCGATCCCGCGAATCATAGCTTCTTGCGGCAGTTTAACTTCGTGATCTTTACAAAGAAAATATTTTAGAATCTTTGACTGTTTGTTTTATTAGAAATCTGGATTAATCCTTTGAGGACGAGAGTTTTCTAACAAAGAAACTTAAACGAAACCTTGTTTTCTAATTATTTTCGGAATCGCTGATTTGATTTTGACCTTGCAATTCTAAAATTCAAATTTCCAAAAAATATAACGCAAATGTGAGTGAACAAAATAATCTGATTATATAGTGAAGCTCAGTTTCAAGAGGTTCTTCATATCGTACTTGAATGTAGCCTAAGAACGTTAAATTTCAAAAGGGTAATAACCTCTAATGAAAGAAAATCTAGTGTTACAGGACTGATAATCAAAGTTTGAAAATTAGAATTAACTATTCGTGTAGAATTATGAGCTTCAAATAAAGTGAAACTTGATGTTACACCGCAATTAGAAATTTCCTGAAACCGCGTTTTATGTTAATCAGATTATTTTTTTTTTATTTTATCCATCATATTGGATTTACCATTTTGAAATTTTTATTTTTGATTTCAATTCGAATAAAGTATTATCAAATTACCACGTAGACCAAATTCCAGGAAAACCAAGCCAACAGTTTACAAAATAAAAGGGGTTGCGCCTAAATAGACACGTCTATCCACAAAGGATTAAAATCATCTTAGAAAGAAAAATCAAATGCCTTTTAAAATAACAATTTTATCGATAACGTCGAGTTCCCAAGTGAGTAATTTTCCGCAAGACTTTCCCATTTGACCGATGACAGTGCGTCCCGTCCGAGTTATCTTGATCATCTGACCGACCTCATCGCGTATAGGTGTATCGACGATCATAATTCTTTCCCCTGTTCTCCAGCACCATACAATCATCAGGAAGTTCGGGTAAGAGCCCAGCGACACGAGATAATCGTCTGGTGTGAACGCAATCGCTGAGTAGCCGTTGTCATATCCTCCAACACACTCGCAGATTCTCGTCATCGAAGGATACTCGAGGACGAAAATTCGCGCCTTCAACGATTTCTCGGAGAAGGCAAAAATCGGCGAGGACACGTGACCGGATATACAGCGAGCACCATCACCGGTCGCATTATTCCAACACCATTGTAGCGTCTGCTGCCTCTTAACGACATGAAAAAACACGATGTACATGCCGGTACACCAGGCGAGCACGTCCTTGCCGATCCAAACGATTTCTTCGATTTTGCTGCCGCGTATCCAGCAGGGTGAATAGCTTGTAACTTGATCCATCTTTCACAACGATATGATACTAAGCTAGTAAAATTGTTTACTGATTATAAATAATAACCTAAATGAACATATAATCACTTTGACAAGAGCCGGAAAGAGAAACAAGTCACAAACAAATTCACTGAAAAGTCTGGTAATAATAATAATCAAGTAAATGATAGTTCCTAGAATTCCTAAGAGTTAACTGTTAAGACCATAATTAAGACAAGATCTGTCCATGTTACTGAAATCTACAAAAATTTTTGTACTTAAAATGAGATAAATATATATTCGGGCGTTGAAAAGAGAAAGCAAAGATATGTACTGAGTGCAAAAAATACAAGCTACGCGAACAGACCTAATAACAATTTTTGATTAATCATATAATAACCAATAATGTATACATCATTAATCAATACACCAATGTGTGTTGGTATTAACTCTGGTTTGTATTAACCCTTGTTATAGGAACTTTAATAGATACCTACTAAAGCTTTGGTAAAATAATTTTAATTACGTTCGATTAATATAATGAAAACCAACTAAATACTAATTTTACTTTTTAAATATTATTTTATTTTTTTAATTATTACCAAACCATTGGTTATTATTATTATTATTATTATATTTACTAAATATTGCATCAATACGCTAAACCTAAACCTAAACGAAATACATTTGATAGCTATTACCAGACTTTTTTAATGTTAAATAGGTAAGAACGAATTATGAAACGACAATATCACAAAATGATTGATTTAAGTTGATAATTTTGCAAATATGTATTAATAAGATTAATAAATGAATGACGGATTATATGATTAACAAAAATTATAAACCAAAATTTTAATTAAATTTAACGTCTTGATTATTTAATTATTATTATTTAATTATCTATTATTTAATTATCATATTTATTACTTAAAAGTTATATAAATTTATAAATATTGCATTTAACGTTTGTACTTACGTAAATATAAAAACGATTATATATCAAGTAATGAAATCAGTAATTATTAATGATCGTTATTTCCATCAGATTTTTTAAAACATGTTATTCAACGCCGTCGTATCCGAATGACTGAACGAGGCAAACTTCTTCATTGCCTTCGGCAATGTTCGAGACTAATTTCCTATGGAGTTAAAAGTTTTCATTGTTCTCTATTGTAAAGGTAACAACGTAAAAATCCAAAAATTCTACTCAACGCTACGCTGGGGGTTGAATCGTTTTTTTTTTCATATTGAAAAAATAAATCCAGATCAGACAACTGTGTTTGATGGTGCGTGTCAAATCTGTAGATATTGGACATTGCATTCAACAATAATCCTTTCATTTAAAAAATGTTTTTTTATAAATTATATAAAATATGTAATATGATTGAAGCGTAGGAACAAAAATAATAGCTTATAATGTTATGTCATAGTAATAAAAGATTTCATGAAAAATTAACGAAAGGTCTGCATCCATGTAACATGCCGGTAGCAAACAATGTCATTTAAAAGTGACAGAAAATATGATGTTCATTCATTCCGTCAACTAACGACAAAGCGAAGAACATTTAACAGAGAATTACCTGTTTAACTGTTGCGCCTCCATTGTCTCTACTTAATTCAACCAGTGACAACTATTCTCCAGTAACATCCTTCATGTTTATTGTATAACTGTACTTTAAAGTATCCTGACAGAAGATGGATTCAGCCTCATTCAAACAAGACACTCATACTTTATCGATTCAGCTCAATAAACTGAGGAGTGAAAGAATGTAAGCAATTAAAATCTCATTTTTGTGATGTTAAAGGAAGCCCACAAACATATAGAGAATTCATATGAGTATGCAGTTTTAAAATAAATTAAACAAGTCAGACTATAAAATTTGTATGCAACATTTGACCCTCGACCTATCTGTTTAAGTATTATATATAAATAATTGTAATCCATTTAACAGGAATATATTTTTTGACTCTGGAGGAACTTATGGAACAAATATCTTGAGAATCATTAAAGCTTTTGTTATTAGTTTTATTTTTTTAACAGTTCAAGTTCAAAACTTTGAAAAATAAGATTGTGAAACATTAAATTACTCCAAATCATTAATTTTTAAAAATTAAGAAAAAAGAGAATCATTCATATTATGTTCCAGTTACAATAATTATTTTTATTTATTATTATCTTGAAAATAACGTTTATTTATATCTATAGATGACGATTTGGAATTACTACGGATTTATTACAGTTTTGATGACTGTATTTCAAAACTTTAGCCGAGAGAGAGAGAGAGAGAGAGAGAGAGAGAGAGAGAGAGAAATCTCATTTCAATTTTATGTAATGTAAATATTGAAACCAATAACTTTTTCAGTCTAAATTCTTCCTCTCTATTTTTCTGTTCCTTTCCTCCTTATTTTTAATATAAAAAAATGCTCCTTACAAATTTGCTCACAGTCCGCTCGAGTATTCGTGTTTTCGTGCAGTTTCTTCGGGTTTGCATTCGCTGGTGACGGATATCGGGTACCTTCGACAGAGGGGTCAGCGCGCCGATTTCTCTCTCTCTCTCTCTCTTGAAGAAAGAATTTGGCAGGCTTAAGACAAAAGGTGATTAGGATACGCGCAGTCGATGGTGGTTTATAAAGACCCCCATAGCGTGGCGTGATGAGGTCAACCAGCAGGGAGTCATCCGTATAGCGAGGCCCGATCAAAAACTTATCTTTGCCACGTGATATACTGCCCGTGGATGCCTGCCAAGCGTTCTCCACTCTCTCTCTCTCTCTCTCTCTCTCTCTCTCTCTCTCTCTCTCTCTCCCCCCCCCCTCTCTCCTTCTTCTTCTCTCTTCCGACCTGGTCCTGACTGCCCTCCCTGACCGGCAAGTCTGACTGACTGACTGACTGCCTACCTTGAGACTGCTTGATTTCGTATCCTCGCGTATCCACGCCATCCACGGTCGAAGGAATCTACCTCGCTTCATCCGCGGCGTCGTACGCGCTACCCGTACACCGTCGCCTCGCCATTAAAGTGACGCCCGCTGAGATTTGTATTTGCATAACCCACCGGCTGCGTACCGATCGGCATTATCGACGAGTGCTTGTGAACAACGAGCGGCGTCGTCTTACCGGCGTCACTTAAACCGACTCGCGTGGGAACCTGAGAGCAGGGTACATTATGCACTTCGTTGCACGAGTGACTCCGAGTCAAGTCTCGTTCTTCTTATTTACTGTTGCGTGATGCTTAACTCAGTTATAATTTTTCACGAGGAAATTATCTCGTAAAAAAATGTTTCAAATTAAAATTCTCCAGACGCACGCAAGTTAATATAGGAAGGAAAACTATCACTGAGAAAAATGTTCTGATTAAACCAATAAAAGGATCCAACAAAAATGACATTGAAGATCTGATTGTAGTTTAACATAATTAGAAATTCTATTTGTCCTCGTCAAAATACTATTCTTATTGGATCTTCATGTTGGTTTAATTAGAACATTAGTTACGTGAATAAATTGAAGTCAACTGCGAGCAAAGGAAATCATTGTTGAGCCTAAGAATTCTAATAAGAGTAATGACCATCAGTCGAAAGCGGTCTATCTTATCGTATAATACAGCTTTTTTCAAGCGATCGAGAATTAAATTCCGCGTCGGTCGATTGAGTTGAGATACTCCCGCAGAAGTGTACGCGTAAGCTATGTAAGCGTGAACGCCCAGCGCCGGGCATTCGTGCTTAACATTTAGTCTCGCGATCTCGCGCAACGACTCCCGGGGGAGGCGCGCGCCCCGTGAGGGCGGTGGAGAAAAATGGTGATCCGAGGCGGAAAGCGGCATAGCCAAAGGAGCATCATCCGCGTGTATACGCGCCGATCGTTCCGTGGCCGGCACGCACACGTGCTGCGCGACGAGCAACCGCCGTCTCATATCACATCGTCCGCACAGTGTGGGAAACCGCGCCGCCGAAAGACAGGGGGAGAGAGAGAGAGAGAGAAAGGGTGTTCGTCGAGAGAGGAAGAAAAGAGAAAGAGGGAACGACTCGAACGCGGCAGAGTAGCATTTAATCAGAGCCTCGCGTCGAAGTGCACGGTACACGTGTACGTATACACGAGGAGGGGGGTCGAAAGGGGGAAGTAGAAGAGAGCGGTATATGGTTCGGTTAGTTTTTGCTCGGGAGGTTGCCTGGAAATTGGCGCCAAATTAGTAAGGAGGACGAGGCGAGGCTCACGGTGCCTTGGGCTGCGTGACGCGAGACATTAAAAGTAACCTCTGCTCTTGTACACCCCCGTCCCTCCGCCGATCGCTGCTGCTCCTCTCCCGCCCCTTCGTCCCGTCCTTCCCGTTCTGCCGTCGTCCTACCCAAACCGTCCTTTTCGCTCTTTCTCCATGCAGCATCACAACAACTCTTCCTTCTTCCTCTCCATCTTCTACTTCTTCTCCTTCTTCGCCTCTTTCTCTCCTCCCCCTCCTCCTCCTCCTCCGCAAAGATGTCCGTGCTCCGGAGGAACGGGCAGCAGCTTAGAACTCCTCGGCCTCCCAGTAATCACGTCCGCCCAACGAAAGGAAACGAGAGAAAAAGGAGGAATTCGCACTTACACCGAACGCAGGTCTGCGCGTAGCGATTGGGGGGTAGGTAGGTAAGGAGCATCTCGGGGAGGAGAGGAACGGACGGGGGACGCGGAGGGAAGCGTGTGATACCGAGACGAGGCCGTTCGAGGATGGTCGTTGTCGAAAAAGGGTATCACGCCAACGGTCGCGAGAGAACCAGGCCGTCCCCTTGTGCTTTCCGAACCACCGAATTGCCGGTACCATAGCGCACGGAATGACGGAGTATCTGACGGGCCCGAACGTTTTTGTCGCTGGTACCCTCACGATAAACGTGAACGGCACCAGGAAATTTTTGAAAAACGGCGAGAAATTAAGGGCTGGGAGACGACGTTTTGCAGCAAATTTGTAGGCGCCGTGCCTCGTTCCTCACGAATGGGAGTTGACGGTGAGAAACGCATGAACGCAGAGCAATTAACGCTCATCCGTAGAATTCTCGAGACTTTCTGGAATTTTAAACATATAGATCGTTCGGAAATGATTAGACGTTTGTTTCTTCGAGGACAATTCTACGAAATGGATCGGTGATTATAATACGCAAGAAATCTCTATGATATTACGTGGATGTATTTATTGAAGTTCAAGTTTGGACGTTAATTAATATCAACATTTAATGGATTCCTACAGGATTGGATCATTCGTGTTTTACGCATTTCTTTTCTTTGAAATACTAGGAGCACCAAGTAATTAATTATTGTCTTAGCGCCGAGACACTACCGTGTTTCCAGATGACGTTTGTATATAATTTTCTAAATACATAATCTTAAAAATACTTTTTAAAGATGTTAAAGTATATGTGCAATGAGAACTGGTTGGAAATGAATGAGTCGAAAGATTTTGATCGTATCAATCAGAATTTTGTCTCAATTAGAATTATCTCAGTCGACGCCAATTGAGAATAACATAATATCCAATATTATAATTTTACGCTTACAATGCAACTGTTATGTGTAATACCATATATTACATTACATTTATATTGTTAAATACGAAATCATTATAACTTATAACATAGGTATTATGTTACTTTTAGTTGATGTCGACTAGGATAATAATTTGTAAATTTTCAATCAGAATTCCAATTAACGTACCAGATTTTTTTCCGAGTATAAGAATTGTTTAATAATTTTTGTCTATTTATGAAGGTGATGAAAATTAACCCGAGACACGAACGACCGATCGTGTGTAATAAAAAGCCGAAAAATCATTGTATGTATTGAAGGTTAAAAAAACCTTTTAAATATTTATATCGCAAGATGAGAAAATGTTATCAATTCACTGCTTACAATAACTATTATATATCGCTTATCAGACATTGAGAAGCGACGATATCATGAAGAATACATTCAGATCGATTCCACGTCGTTTTATAATACATGATACCGCAGAGAGATAAGCATAGATTCAGTGGTCATTCACTTTGAGACCGATCGTTCGCTAGGTAATGCAACCACAGTCTGGTGATTTGACTTCCATTTCCATCTAGAGGAGCCCCTCGAACACGACTAAAACGCTACTCCCATTACGGATAGACCCGGATCCTGATTTGCACCGGTGATAGCGCCGGCACACCGCCAGGCGTAGAGAAACGTTGGCCGATGAAAAAGGAGGTGAACAACTAAAAGGGAGTAAAGAGGGTAGAGAAATCTCCGTTCGCCACGCTGCACGGGGGATTCACCTCCGGTCGACGAGGCAGCAGCTGCGCCTCTTGGCCGTCATGCGTGCGTTGCGCACGCAGAGGGTGCCCCCGAAGAAATAGAGAATATCGAAAAAAAGAGAGAAACGACCGGGAGAGAGGACAGAGAAGAAGAGAAAGAAAGAGAAAGAGACGCGCGTAGATTATAGATGCGTCGCGATGATCACAGACAAACGTTTAAATCGCTAAACATCAAATTACACGCGGCGCTCTCTCGTCCCCTCCCCCCTCTCCCCCTCCCTCCGCCCTCTCTGCCCGATCCCATTGACTGTGAAAGATAATAACAGCTCTCGCATAGATTCGGTTAGCTGCCGACTTTTGGTACCGTTCTCGCCGACAGCTGCGATCATCCATCGCGCGTAGATTCGTCCGAGCGTTAGCTCGCATCACCAGTTGCCATAGCGCCACGCACACGATCATCTAATGCTGGTTTTACGGTAGTCGCATCGCAATCAGAGTCGAGTTAGCTTGATTATGTTGATTGGACCAACGTTTGCGATACGCTTGTGACACGCTTGCGACACGCTTGCGACGCTACAGCAGCAGCCAATAAAATGCGCTTGTAATAAGCAAAAAGCCAAAATCAGCGACTACCAGTGCGAGTTCTGATTGGCTGCCCCCTTTCTGCTTTCCGTTTTTCTGCCTAGGTCTGAACCCACCCTTAGACGTTCCGCATCACGAAAAGCAGCGGGCTTGCAACTGTTGTTCCAGGTAGCATGAAACATTTCAGTAATATATATATATATATATATATATATATGTATCGTAGCAATATTGCAACGTTGTTGCAATATTGCTGAAATGTTCCATGCTACCTGAAGTAAGGTTCTTTAATTTGATTTTCGCTCTTGTAGTTTCTCATTTGATTAAATGTATAAACCAATCATATTATAGAATCTCACAACTGTTGCAAAGCTGCTTTTTCTGCTGACACAGCCATTCGTATGGCGGATTTCTCGAAGCGCTCCCTTAGACGTTCCACATCGCGAAAAGTAACTTCGCAACTGTTATCCTAGGTATAATGGAATATTCTAGTAAAGTCTTGCAACGTTGCAATATTGCCGAAACGTTTTATCTACGCTATCCGGGGTAAACATCTTTAATTTGGTTCTTGCCCTTAATTGCTCATTAGATCCAAATGTATAACATTAAAGACTCTCGCAACAGTTGCAAAGCTGCTTTTTCTATTGAACGCAGCCATTCGTACCATGGCGGATTCCTCGAGGCGCTCCCTTAGACGTTCCGCATCGCGACCGCACACGACGCGTCGACACGGCGGGTCACTCCGAGTCAGTAACATCAATTAGCGTCTTCTCTCGCGCGTTCGTTCTTTGCGCCTCGTCGGACGGCGAGCATCCGCGCGCGCTTAAATGTCCACGGATCTATCCATGCCATGGTCCTCGACAAAAGGAAGCGGCGAGGCCGTGCCGTCACCGGCCGCGCGATGACATATGAGCTACCGGGCTCTTTGTGTCGTCTTGAATACCGCTTAAATTGGGGAACGCGAGCCATCAAGGGGCTACTGAACATCGCCCCGCGGACATCGCGATTTATCACCGTTCCACGTACCACCAGGAACGGTTAAGGCTAATCAGATCCGGCGAGAGTGCACTGAGGAAAATAAAATTTTCAAAAATAAAAAGAAGGGGAGAAACGATTAGACTAAAATTGATGCAATCGCGATCTCTTGCCGGCGCCAATCGGCTGATCTAATTTCGTTGCGAATACAAGGAAAGTAAACGACTCGTTAATAACGTCAATCTCGTAATACTCAACGGAATGGCGTGCCGAATCGGCAATCGAAGTAGATCGGTCATTCCCATTCTACATTGCTTTGATGCCAGTGAGAGGAGATCGACAAACATTCGCCGCCTTCATTAGATTTCTAGATCTACCGATTTTGCGCAATTGGTAGTCCGTTATACACGGACGATTTAGCACCGTTAAGTCACTTGATAGAGACGAACTATGATTACGTATGGGAGGGTAAACTGGAAGAGAAGGTGGACAGGGGGGTCATTAACCTGCATCCGCAATCTATATTTAGCACCGATAAACGTCCGTTTATTATCTTCGAGGATGAGCATAATATTTCTCTCTCTTTCTTTTTCCTTGTACAGCACTTAAGCTTGCAGCAATATTACTGGAACGTTTGCAGCGTTACTGTAATATTGCTAGAACATTGCTGCAATATTGCTGCAATAATCTGTACAGTATGAGTCTCCGTTTCCAAGAATCGTTCTTGTCTTCGAAATCTTTTTGGTCCGAGGATTACCATCCAGGAAAATTGTATACACGACATATCTTTAGTTATTATCCATGTTGGGCGACTGCCTGTAACTTACATCGATCGGTGAGATAGCTTAACAAGATAGACGATCAGAACTCGCGCGCGTAAGAGTGCGCGCTCAACAAACGTTAAAAATGTCGGCCGAGAAGGGGTCTGCGCAGTGTATATACACGCCAGGTAGATATATAAGGAGCAGATGCGTCTGTCATTAATATGAGCGGGCCGGGCTATTAATAATCGGTTAATGAGGCACTCTCGTCCCTCGCCATCCCTTCCCTGCCGCCCCCGCTTCCCTGTCGTATGTGCGTACATATAAGACTGTACGCTCATATCACGCCACCATGGACAAGGGGGATGATCGCGCACATACACGTACACGTATACTATACGCGTACGTTTTCACACGCGCCCACGAATCGCATTGTACTCGTGCCCGCGCCATCGTCAAAGGGCCCCGCCGAACGTCGTGATTTATAATCGGCCGCGTGCAGCGGGTAAATAGGTTGGAGAGGAGGCGGTGGGGAAAGAGGTGCGATTGAGGTTGAAGACTTCCGTCCGTAGGAAAACACGGCGATACTTATTTTCTAGTGATCAATAATATCATGATGAACTATGTGCGTTACGACGTAAAATTATGAAATATTGAAGTCAAGAATGAAGATCGCGATGCTCGAAAATTGTTAAGAATTAAGAAGAAACTTTGTTACGCTTCGTGTAATAGAAGTGTAGGTGAATTGCGATAATAGCTATTAAATTTTCTTGATGTAAGGTCTAACCCGTTTAGTAAAATATCCTTTAATGTTAAAGTCCAATCTAACCATTTTCATATCGTCGTAGAATATTTGCGATTTAATACTAAATTATAATAAGTTAATCTAAACCGCTATACATATATGAATAAATCATATAAGTAAGGAAAAACCAATTACTTAACATTTGTATTTCTATATGAAAATTCTAAGTACATCTTTCAGTATAAATTGTGCGCCGCGTACTGTCTTGAAACGCAATCATAGTCGGATCTTTATATTTAAGACAGACTTAAGATGTCATAAGTCAATCACAGAGTAATATTAGCATTATAAGACATTATTTGATGATTTTAAAATAAGAACTGAATACCTGTCATAACTGAAGCTGAAATAATATATAAATTAATCGTTAATTTATATAATAATGCTATTGGCGTCTTTAAAATAATGTAAAGCAATTATTGTGAAAAATTTATCAGCCAGGATTAATAATAAAAAAAAAATAAATTAATTATACTTTTTGAATAAATAACAGTAATTAACACAAAGCATATATATATATATATATTTAACTATACCTACTTAAATGATAAAAGTAGAAAATTACATCGATTTTATACAGTGTAATCCGTCCCAATTGTTTTGAATCAAGAAAACGAGAATCTTACATAGTGAATAATTTTCTCAGTTTTATCTGTCCAACTAAGTCAACTACATTGACCATGCCAGATCAATAATGATGAATAACGATTAGACAAAGTATCAGAGCGGATAAGTAAAATAAGCGAGTTCTGCTAATCCCAAGTCACTCAGTATACATCTAAACATATCGAGATAGAGACTCAATCAGGCTAATCTGATCAACGACGGGGGATCGCCAGACGAGAGAAATCCAATTTAACACCTTCGAGGGATCCGTGCCGACAGTAATGGCGTCAGAAACTCGAGATTCTTATCAGCAACTTAGTCGCGATAACATAATCACCAAAATTAATGCACCAAATTAAATTGTATCGCGCCCCAGTTACGCAATTACAGATCTATAATATCGTATCTCCCCTTGGTTCGCACGAATCTCGCATGTTTCGGTTAGGCGATTTCGCAATGAGAGAAAATAAAGGCGGAATATTTCTATCGACTCAGGTAGAGAGGTATATCCGTGTCCTCTAAGATCTGCAGGCAAGTTTCACACCATGCATCAGGGGAGAAGTCAAAGGGGGAAAGGGAGGAGGAAGAGACCGACGGGGGGGTTGGCCTCCGATAATTAAATGAGAACCCCTGAGTATACGAACGCAGGAACGCCCACGCCATGCATCAACCGTGACGTAGATAGGTAACGCCGCTGCAGATGGAGAAGATGGTCCTCCGAGATATACCCCCGCGGTCGGTCTTCCACCTTAGTTAGGGTCAGCTATCTCGCGCGACCCATCTCCGCCTATCCAATCACACACCGCGCACCGCGTATATAGCACGCAAGCGATAATACACGGTGTCCCAATTATCCCGCGACACGGCAAGGGTCCGCGTCTCTCGACGAGACTCGCTCGCTCGTTCGCTCGCTCACTCGCTCGCCGTGAGAGCATTTTCAACACGCCCCCGTTGGTGCCCCCCCTGCCCCCTCGCGCCGGTTCGGGCCCGCAGTGGACGGCGACGAGTGTATCGGTTCCACGTTGTAAATCGCGAACACTCCGACCCGACTCTCCGCCATCGACAGGCATTCCAGCAGCTTGGAAGAGCCGTTCGCTTTTTGTTACTTATTCCTTCGTTCGTTTTAAACGGGTTATTATCTTTAAGAATCCTCCGTCGAAGCACAGTGCTCTCAATTATTCGTAAAGTCTAAAAATATGCTGCGGCTGAAACTTCGATGTATCAATTATTACCACACTATAATCGAATTGTTTACGTTTATTTAACATAAAAGCGAATAATGAGAAGTGATACAATTTAATATAGGTTCCTGCTGTATAAAACGAGACAGTACGTTTAAATCGTGTGCTCTTGTGTTACACTAATGCAATTCTGCATAAAAAATGTATTCCCTTAAATAAGGGGAGAACGATAAATAAAAAAGGCGAAAAAACGTTTGTAGCGAACACAACGCCTATCAGCAACGGATTGCCAATTTAACGCACGCAAGTCTGGAGCGTTACGCTCGTCCCTTTCGAAATCCGGAGCAACAAAACGATAGCAAGCAGAGTCTATTCGAAGCAATCTTTAACTGCGCGCCACGATCGAAAAGGGAAGGGTGAAAAAAAATTTCGATTCAACCGTAATCTCATATCCCTTTTGCGTTTCGTATTGGAACTACAGACTGATTAATTAAATTATTTTTACTTAAGAAAATTATGTAATGAACATTTCAATCTCTAAGCTCACGTAAGCTTTCAGCTATAGGATGGGTGGTGGCCTGATGTTTGACCTAATTCGAGTTTCAACCTGTCGTAAACTCGATTTCCTTTATGCGCCTGCATAATGGCGTGTTAGGAGGTAAAGCCGGCTACTTTAGTCTCGAAAAATGGTTATTGTATATATATTTATCGTGGAACGGCTCCAAGTGGAGCGCTGGAACGTCGAAAGGATTTTCACGTCTACGATCGTGACAGCGACGAGAAAGGCGCGGATTTAGCTCTTAAGTGCTTGAACAAACGCTGGCGATATCACATGTCAAATTCTTCTTAAAATTTGCACCATATTGTCACAAAAAGCAAAGATCTAACGAATATATGTATATATAATAAGCGCAATGAGCAATATATTATATGATAAGATAAAAATAAGATGACTTTTCTATAAAGACATTCGCCGTTGATTCGCGTTTGCTGTCACTGTGCAATTGAGAAATCGATCTATACACTTTATTTTTAATATAGACATACAATATACTGTATATTTTCATTTATGCACAAATGTACTAATCTAATATCAATAAAATACCTGAACCTCCGCGAATGTTAACTCTTAGTACACACCTTAGTTTTTGACACCCTTACTACATACGATGAATCTTTCGTGTCTTAAATTAATTTTCATCACTTTTATAAGTATATAAAAATTATTAAGTGATTTTTACCTACATTTTGACATCTCAGAAAGTATTTATAAAGTTGTATATAATAAATTATTATATACAATTGTTGTATATAAATCAAAGAAAAGAAATGCGCAAAACACGAATGACCCAAAGGTATGTATTAAAGATTAATGCGTAAATTTTATATATTATATGTTATATTATTCATAACGTAATAGATACAAGTTGCAACCAATTAGGATGTACTTACCAAACGAAATTGAAATAGAGTAGTTTGTACTTGACTTTTATACTGAAGACGTCGAGATTCAGAATCAAAACGTTTGCGTTTACTTTAATTTCGTTTGGTAAGTACTTTCCAATTGATTGCGAATTGTAATCTATCGCGCTATGAATATTATATTATAATTTACACACCAACATCTGCGAAGTCTCATATGAGCATTTTACTTGTTTTATTTGATTTACTTTTTATTTGATTTTACTTTTGGGCTCCTTTCCTCTCATTAATATTATTATTGAATTACTAACAAGATGAATTGAGTATTTCTTACATAATGTATCACACATGTGTGACGTCAGATCAGAGACTCTATATTCTGTACACGTCTACCGATAGTTCTCTGTATCGTTATGTGTCGCGTGTTGCGCATATATCTTGTATGGTAAAAAAGTTGCGCAATTATACATAACGACACTATCGGTAAAATGACAATCAATGTCACACATGTGATCCATAATATGCTAAACTGTTTGAATGTCGAAAATAATCATGAAAATTATGGTGTATGTCAAGCAGCGCTTTTCTTATTTCCCTTGTTTCACATCGGAAAGTGCCATAATGAATGGCATACCTAAGAAAAAATAAAATTTGTATGTTATAACATACAAATTTTATTTATTTTTAATAAATTGAAAGAACATACCTCGATTGTAAAACCTCGATTGTAAAAATCAATTTTATGAATTGATGTGATCGAAGCTGAACGCATGATCAAGGATGCAATCCATTTGACACTACAAATGCTTTAAAAAATATGCTTTAACAAATCTAAAGAAAGAATTTCATTAATTAACCAATAAAAAAAATGCTTTGAAGCGTTTGTAGCATCAAGAGTGGACCGTAACCTAAATTTATTGCGGCATTTGTCGGCGCTTTTCGACGATGAAAAGTGAGTGACGCGATTGCGCACTTGAAGGGTCGTCTTGCGTCGCGGAACGCGAAGAAAACGGTGACAAACGCGTGCAAACTGCAATCCAAATGGTCCCGAGCCACACAATTGAAAGACGCGATGGAGGTGTACCACGCCCTTGTCGCCATGGCCAGCCAATCCCCGCTGTCGCCTGTGTCGCTCTGTGGTGGGGACAGAGGACAGCGACATTCTGAGTCGTGGAGGACGGAAGCGCAACATGGCGAGGAAATCCAATACACGTGTCTCCGCTCTTAATTCGGGGGAAGTGCCTAACGTGCGTCGCGAGCTGATTCGCCGAGGAGGGGGAAGCAGGTGACACTTTGCGTGACCTACCGTCGCACTGTTGCGTAGTAAGGAAGCGGATATTATCACAAGCTGTAATCACAGTTGGTAAAAGCTGTTATTTCTCGATTGAAGCAGGATAATTATTTAATTTTCTTTCGGATAGAATCTTTTCTCCGTGATTTATGTTTTTACCACTTGGAGCGTTACACTAAAATACTAAATAATACTGTGATATTGGAACATTTGCAATTACAGTGTAGATTGGAATATAAAGTTAACACATTTCTAAGTTTTTAATACATTTATTAAAAAATTGATATTTAGTATATTATGTATTTATATATATTTTATATTAAACATATTTATAGATTTAAATATTTTTCTTGTATAGAATGGGAATTTTAAGCTATGCTCTTCTTATGGAAATTTTTTAAATTAAACATATGTAATATTCTTTCTGATATATTTATATTTAAGGAATATACAGATAAATGTATATGTACAAAATATTTATACTTCGTCTATGTATATAGGATATATCTCTCGTTATAATAAAGTGATAAAGCTTTAAATTACGATTTTAATTAAGCGACCTACATGTGTCAGAATTCAAGATAGAATTTATAATTTTATACATGTACCATATAATACGAGAATACTCATATATACGGAAAACGTTTGAACAATTAGAAAATATACAGAAATATACAGACATATTTAAATATATATGTATTAAAATACATTGAAATACAGAAACATAATGCATTGTGGACTGATATTAACTCTGTGTTAAATAGATTACTGCTCTTGCGGAAGGATTAGTCTCAGGGCGCCAAATAAACAGAGTTCATTCACTCTTTCTTGCCTTTCTCTTTCTTTAAGTCTTGAATTATTAATTTCTAAACTTATTCAACTTATGTTCTATTATATGTCATATATTCTTTACACCACCTTATTTTTCAACTCTTAGATTTGACTTAAAGACGTTTAATGAAGTGACAATAAGAGAAGAACCAGACCCTCATCGAGAGCCCCACCCACGAAGGGCGGTGACGGTATCTGTGTCGCAGACTGCGGAGGGAAAAGTTTCCGATGACGACCAACGTCTGGTTTGGTCCCGTTGGCGACATCAAACATCGTAGGGAATGCGTGTCTCGGGGGAGGACACGAGAATGTTGGACGGGTTGAGCCGGTGAGGGACGACGCGCGGGGGAGTCGGGCGTCGTCGAGTGACAAACTCGGAGAGGAGTTGTCACCGTGCTCTCGGCGAATCAGGGGTCCCGGATAGACGCAAAGAGGAGGAAAGAGAGAGAGAGAGAGAGAGAGAGAAAGTGAGAAAGAGAGAGGGAACGTGAGGACATCAAAGCGCAAGCGCTCGCGACTCGCTGGACACGCGGGCGACACATCGATCCACGGTCTCCACCCCCGCCCGCGTCCCGCCACTCTCCTCACTTCCTCCCCCTCTTTCTTCTCCTCTTCTTCCTTTTCCTTCCTAGACCACCTCCCTCACCCCATCCTCCGCGCTTCTCCTTCGGGAACCCCTCGTGCTTTGTCCCTCCATCCGCCATCGTCTCCATCTACCACCCCCACATCCACCTCCGTCTCCTTTCCTTGATTAAACCGCGCTCGCTGCCGCCGCTGCGTTGTTGCTCGTGAAAGTATCAGACCACTCTCTCGAGGCGGCAAGGGGGATTTCGTGTTACGTTCCGGAGGGATGAGAGAGGGAGGTTGCATAGCTTGGCGCATTGCGAAGGATTAATAAGGTGATTTTTCGAGAATTTTCTTGTTGCTGTTATCGATAAGCGACGTTGTCAATAATTATTAAAAAGTTTAACCGATAATTACATGGCTATCTGCATCTTATTTATATTACAAGTACATTTTGCAATATAACTGTCTTGCTTGTAACAGTTTATAAAATAATAAATGAAGAGTATCGGGGGGTTTAAAAGATTCTTCTATCAACCGTCAAAGATGTGAAAGACTTAATAAAATAGGAACCCGAATCAACCACGTATCGAAGAAAGAAGTTTCATTTTAAAACATCATAATTACGCGTATTGGATTCATATTTCCCGAGAGCTAAGAAGAAACTAACATCGTCGCTAAGACTTTACGGCTAAAGGCGAAATTACGACTTTTCAAGATGTACGGAAGTCAGCTTCAGACTTAATCGCTTAAACAGAAGTAAAAATCAGTCGGGGGATCGATCGTTGCGCGATTGTACCTTCAAGACCAAATCGAGACCCTCGGGGATATCGATCTTGATCTTCGCCGGACGAAAACCGAGGGAGCACATCCGGACGCTTCTCGCGCAATGTCCGTCGTACCCGTACCTAGAGTATCGATTCCCTCTCGCACCTCCGCCTTGGAGGAGCTCGTAGTTGGCGGCGCGGAGGGGGTGGGTACTGGCCGACAGGCTTACTCGCGTCTCACGGACGACAAGAGGGTGATATATTACCACGAACTACCCACTGGGACCCCACGCCACCGCCAGCGCCACTACCACCTCCCCGCGTGCCCTCCGCCCTCCTTTCTCTCCGTCGCTCTTCCTTCGTCTTCTTTCCTACAACTACAACCCACCGGTCCCCTTTCCTTCCGCAACCCGGTGGCGGCTCTTCAAACTACCCTTTCCCTTCCTCCTCCTATTCCTCTTTCTCTCCCGTCGTCTCCTCCCTCGTCCCCATCGTGCCCGTCCTACGAGCTTTATTCGAAGGAAGATCCATCTCCATAATGGCCCCCACGCCCATAGACTTCTCACACGCTCTATCCGCATTGTATATACGCCGTCCTGGAAACTCACGAACTCTACGATCACACGTACATACGTAAATAATATGTACATATAGAGGTATGTACCGGCTGTCTCAGGAATCGAGCATGTTCTCTCGACTCGGCGAGTCCCTCGGCAAGTTTGCGGTGGATTTTTAGTGGCGAAATGTCATAGAGATTAAGTAGGAGTTAGATATTTTCGCGCGGACATGTGGCTGCGGCGAATACCAATATTTGATTTTCGTTTGTTACTCTTAATATTGTGGAACAAATGTCACATCCAAGAAAAAAATTTTAATACGATACTTGTCTTCACTGTCTGCATCATGATTTTCAATGTTAATTATTAATTATGTGATGCACGTGAGAAGATAAGTATCGCATTATATAAAATCTAAATTATTTTTTATTAATTTATTAATTAACACTTTGCCTTTTTCTTCTTACATTAGACCTCTGGCCTATGTTACATCTTTCATATGCTTGTGGTGTGCACGCTGATTATTCAATTGCCACAAGCATATGGGACCTACAATTTTAATGCCGGTTTCGAACGGCGGATTTTTCGAAAGGTGTTTCTATGGGCAAAAATACTCTCGGGAGGTTACCGGCCTTTTCCAAGAAGAGACACGAACATAAATATTTTGATTCCTACCAGGATCAAACCCGGGACTTCTGTCATGATAGACCAGTGCGCTGCCATGCCACGCTCGCGCTCTGAGCTAATTAACACTATTATATTAATACTTCAACATTTTCACCGTTATAATTATAATTATATATGGTCATTATAAACATATTTTAACAGCTTGTAATGTAATTTATATAGTCATTGATAATATTAAATATCCCCTATGTTCATATAGAATCATACAAGATATGGACACATTAATATTTCATTGAAATCTAGAAACGAATTTATTCATCAAAGTGAAGTCCATGTGATATCTGATAAAGAACAAAGTGTACTTTGTCATGATTCGTCCTTAATTTTCATCAAGCTATTCCATAATTTAGGTGTCAGGCGTTCCACCTACGAAAGATCCTATATATCCATGCGCACATGTGTACGTGCGAACGCGGCGGAGACGTCTCGGAGGGACCGATCGACTGACGGGAACCAGAGATTTTTTGGCACAACGCTCGAAAAATGTGCTCGTAGACCGACTTCGTCGGCCGATGACGTGTATCCCTCGGTGGCGTGCAGAATGGCGAGGAATGAAGGGGGTTGACGAGAGAGGCAGGCGGGTGGCTCTCCGCGTTCGACGCATCCTTCCTAGAGCAGAGCGGACGAGTCCTTTTTCCGAACGCCTCTCACGGAGTAGATATCTACATTTGGGATTTCACGCGAGCATCTCGGAAACCCGGGAGCAGAGGGAGACAGGGAGAAGAGAGAGAGAGAGAGAGAGAGAGAGAGAGAGAGAGAGAGAGAGAGAGAGAATGAACGAGAGCCGGCTCGCCGGGAGTTCTCACGCTATACGTTGCATTCTGCCCATCTCTTATAATTCTTTCTTTGCCCTCCTACTCGTATCTCGGGGTATACCCGGCTCGACAGCGGCACGAACCTTTCGGGGGCGAAGCTCTCATTATGCGTGTCCAATCCACTCGCGAACGGCACGAAGATCGCTTCGGAGATCGCGAGAGTGTATCCCCCCTGCCGGGGGGATCCTAGTATGTGCCGGTATGTACGTACGCATATATCTCCCTCGTGAGCGTAACGTGTAGCTCCAATCTTTCCAAATTCCTGGCGTATATGCCATTGAATGTTCTTAGAACACTGACGTTATAAATTTAAATGTATAGTTAGAAAACAATATTATTTGTGTATTCAGTATGTGTGTAGGTGCTGGTATAATATATATAAACAAAACAATAATTTTTAATTACATAAGCGTCCTCCTTCCTGTAAAGGAATATATACGCTGTAGCGTCTCTTTCATGATATGGTGTTATCTCCTTCATGATAATATAAAAAGGATGTTTTTAATGTACTAAACTTCAAAAAAATATTTGACGGGAGACGCTACCGCGTCTCCTGATGTGTACATAAAAGTTATGTATATATGTATTTATATAATGATAATTTTATTTGCATATATATATATATACATACATGCATACATAATATACATATAAACATATACATATATATAGTCACGAAACTAATTGTCTGTATAGTGCATTATATCGATGATTTCTTCAGACTATTCTTCAAATTAGTATGACAACATCAATCTTCTCAATTAGTTAAACTATTAATACCATAATAAGTACGTAAAATAACCATTTTTAATATATTCTATAATAGTTTGAAAATATCATTGATAACGATGCACTATCCGGACAATTAATTTTGTGATTGTATATCGAGCATTCTTTTTATCGTTGTATTGTATACGTAAGATATTTGAAAGGATTATATGTTGTACATAGTGTTTTTAACCATAGGATCTTTTGAAATTAATTCTTAAAGAAAGAGTCGAGCAATCTTGAAGCAATAGTCATGTGTCTTTATTCATCTAAACTGCCGTTAAATAAAATTCCCACCCTCTTGTCGCGACATAGTCATTCTCTCGCTCGCACTATTTTACAGCCGCGGCCGTTTCTCGAAGAGCGAGAAGCTGCATTCTCATGGCGGATTCGGTCCGGTCGGGATTTAAATTCTCGCCGAAGGATAAAAAATTATGAAAATCCGCGGGCGCGCCGAGACGTATACACCTGCCGCCCAGGTTCGCAGGAGTTTTCCGCGACGCGGGTCGGCGGGGGGAACAACGGCGGCGGCGGCGGACAGATTAAGCTTAGGAGGGAGATTTATGGGCGAGCATGTAACGAGCAACTTTTTCATGGGATGCGCACGCCGGGGTTAGCCTCCGGGGGTGGGATTAGCATAAGATCCAGCAGCTGCAGACCGCGCGCGTCGAGGTCCCTGTCCGCTCCTATACGCGTCGCTCTCCTCTGAGTTTTATTCCGCGCAAAAAGGAAGACTTCCCGCCTCCGTCGCTGCCGCCGTTGCCTCCGATTTGACCCGGGATGACGTTCTTCCCCATGATGCCCTCGTGAGAGAGATCTGTGATCGCTTAATCGAGGTTCCGCAATTTAGTTCACTTTTACTGGCGCGAATCGGATCAGTTTTTCTCCATTGATAAAAAAGTAATCGAAAATAAATTTTGTCATTAAGTTTTATTATAAATTCTTAATTTTTACAACTTTGGCTTAAGTAGCTCATAATAAAATAATACATAAATATTTTTTATTGAACAATGAAAAATCAAGAAGAGGTATTAATTAAATTATTCGATTTGCCGGAAACTGAGGGGCAAAGTGGATTACTAAATTATTAACTGATTTAACAAACTGATTTAACAAACTGTACACTGTAAAAATTATTATAATTTGGATAAGATTCAACATACTTTTTCGTTATGAAGACATGAAATTCATGATTTTGTGGGGATCGTGATTTTATATGAGAAATAAAATTTCTTCGTGCACTTACGATCTCTGCGCTTGTGTTGATTAACATTGGATCACGCAATACAGAACTGTTGTTTATTGTTTCCGGTGCAGAGGAAGCGCACGGAAATAATATGATAAAACAACTCGTTTGAAGCAAAAAAAATAACAAAATTAGCAACACTTTCAAAACTTATATTGATATGATTTGCCCGATTTATCCTATCAAACTTCTCTCTCTCTCTCTAATTTTATCGTTGATAAGGAGGTTCGGTGAAACTGACGCAACATTAATGGTAATAGGTATATATTTAACTATACGTGCCGGTCAAGAGAGCACCGGGTGCACCTCGAATACTTTTTGGCTTTAGCATAATTGCTCGTAAAGGCTCAGCGTAATACCTCGATTACGCCGCCGCATGCCGCTCTTATACACCACGGCTACTGACATCGCGCATCAATCGTATATCCCTGAATATTCAATTAAGTATACCGTCTTGCTCCTCTGACCGCCCTGTCTTCTTTCATTTTTCTCCCTCTGCCTGCTTCCTCTTCCGCAATCATTCTCCGACTCGCATCGATCCGTGGTTCCGATCATCAGTCGCGCCGCAATTCACCGTCGATCGCCATTAAATCGATATTTCGCCACAATAATAATTAGGAGACGTTTCACGTAGGACTCCGTTTCGCAAAAAAAAGCGACATTTGTATTACCTCAAATAATAGCTAGGAACAGTAGGAACTATAAATTATATCGTTGTTGTTAATTAATATCTTAAACAGATTAAAAAGCGCGAAATGATTGCTATACAGATCCATCGTTAAATCTTGATAGAATCATATAAAATATTGTTAATTCTTAATTACAGACGATTGGGTCATTTGTATCCTGCATACTTTTTTATCCACATTTCTTTTTTTTAAATACTAAGAATATCAATTATCATATATAATTAATTGCAATATTTATGTACACATTTTTTTAATATACAATTTTACAAATATTTTCTCAAGATGTTAAAGTATATGTAAGAATTATTTTTTTGTATACTTGTAATAATGAAATTAGATGAAAATTAACCTGGGACGCAAATGACCCATCGTAGTAAAGGATCGACAAATCATCTTAAGGATATTAAAACTGTAATATCTTCTTAACATGTATATTCATATTATTTTGGTAAATTTCCCGTTGTATAAAGACGTGTTTATTACGAGAATTGTATTATATTTAAATATAATATATAATTAAATATAATGCATGTATAATAATAATGCGTTTCTATTTTATTTTATAAATACACGAACGCGTATTAATCTGAATTGCGACAATTATAAGTTTTCTCCTTCCCCTGCAAATTATTAAAAACAATATGGAACGCGTTCTTTGAAGGGGAAGGCTCCAATTATTGTCTCGGTGGATTTAACAGGTACTTCTCGCGACAGCGGCAGTCGCGCACCTTTCCGAAGTGACTGTCGTTGAATGTTTGGACCGACAGAGAGCCTGCGCCACGGCCATACGTCGCCTCGGACCTCCTAAGGTTGGATATTAATGAGAGGATATAGAGACGGCCACCTCACACCACTCCGGATCTCAGCAGCAGACTCACGGATCGTCTCTGATGGAGAGAGGTTACCGAGAGGCCTCCACCTCCTCCTCCTCCCACCTCCACCTCGTGAGATGAGAGCCGAAGAGAAGCACCGGCACAGGCAGAGGAGGAGTACGAGGTAGGGAGTACCAGGGAGGGTCTCCACCCTACGACGAGATCGTGGAGGGAGGACGTCGTCGGGTTACGAGAAGACGAGAGAAAGATGAAGGCGGGAGAGAGAAAGGGATAAGCGAGGGCGGTAAGAGGTAGGGAGGAAGAGAGAGGAACGGAATGAGAGACAGAGGGAAGGTAAAGAGGTGGGGGAGGAGGTGGCGGAGGACGAGGACGAGGACGACCAGGAGGAAACGGTGGTCGGGTGAGAGGCAGAGGGCGAAAAAGGTGCGAGAGTGAGAGATATATGAAGAGACAAGGATAGAGAAACATACTGAAAGAGAAAGAGTAAAAGAGAGAGAGAGAGAGAGGGGGGAGGGAGAAAGAGAGAGAGGGTGGGAGGGAGGGAGAGGAAGGACGATCTGGACCTCGCGTAGGAGACGTTCAATACTGTAGCAACGACGCCGAGGCAGCGCCATTGGCTACCATTTTCTCTCTATACCTTCTAGGCATACACCTTGTACTCTATTCCGGTCTACTCCACTTTATTCCCGCTTCGCTTCCATGCCCTCTCTCTGTTTCTCATTTCCTTCCCCACCCCGTCCCTCTTCCTTGCTGCGCTCTCGCGCTGTTCGCGAGGATGGTATACTAGGACCGAGAAAGAGAAAATGCTTTTTTGCCTTTCTGCCGAATTCGTGAGGATCGAATGCGGACCGGAATGTTTCTTTTTTCCAGAAATAATGAAATGTATTATTGTGGAACATATATTGGATTGATAAAAACATTAATTTCATTTTACTTTATCTTGTGTGTATATATATTGTCAAAGTATTTTACTTGTTTGGATTTATTTTTAAATCCACAAATATTGTTACTATTTATTACACTTTAATATATATATATATATATATATTATATAATAAAAAATAAAGTTTAATTTTTTTCTCTCATTTCCCACATGTACATTTATTTGAAATCTACATGTACAATAAAAAAATTTCAAAGTTTCTGGTTAACTAAATAGATACTGATTACAGACTGTAGATTGAGTACATAGAAAGGAAAAGGGGAGAGAGTTTCTACATTTCATGAAGCATCTTGATATATCTTATTTTTTCAGTATGACTATTCTTGAAATTCCAAATTGTAACGTGATGGTACCATCTATGATATCTCTACTGGATAATTTATTTAATTTTTTATTTTGTTAAGATTTTTCTATATGCATTATCTCTCTGTGATTACATATTGGTATCATCTATATAAAATATATATGTATTTATATTATATATATATAAAATTTATTATAAGTTACATTTATTTATTCACATTTATAACCAAAATACTCCACAACTCTGGACGGCTTGAGGATAGCGCTACTTCGAGATCACTTAAAGTTCCATCCAATTAAACTCCTCTTAATGTGCGTACGAGCATGTAATAATATCTATATTCACTCCCATTTCGCACTTCCGTAATTTTCATGTCTTGCTCTGTTGTTTGTTGCTGTAACAATAACATGTATCCTAATTTTCATATTTTAATCCCTATTTTTACGTCTAGATATTCTATACAATATATGTATATCTACTCTTAAATCTTTTATGTTTTTATATTCTCGCAATATTATTGTTATGCGATAAAAATTATTTGCATTAATTCTTGTTTCAGAAGAAAGAGAGAAAAAGTGTCCACTCATTTCTTATCATCGCAGATGTGTAACTAACATCTAAAAAGATTAGACTTGAAGCGAAATAATGTCGGCTAAGATAACTTTTTAAGTTTCAAGTTTCTTGAGATACGAAACAAAGATTAGAAAACAAAAAAAAAGGAGAAATAAAGAAAAAAAGATATTCGTTGTTTTCCGTTATAAAAGTAAAAAGATAAAAAAAGATATTCGGGAAAGAAGATACATTTAGAAGAGAGAGAGACACAAATGATATCTCGTAATGTAATCGACCGCGTCGTACTTGTCAGTGCTTGTGAGGTGCACTTTTCCGACCGGTAGATATTTTTTTATTTTGTCAAATTAACGGACGTTAAAACGCATATGCGAGTGAACAATGTGCGTACCGCGCTTTTGCTAGCTAATACTACCGTGGCTACATTGATATCCCGCGGGAATGGAAATAGTTGTAATTTTAATTAACCCGATGATTACGCCGTGCACTCTGGCCGGAGATCGTGTACACAGCGGACGGTAATTTTGCTGTGTATACAGTAGATAAATATACGATCGCCGCGCCGTACTAAACAATGCTCTCTTGTGATAGTCCTCTTGCACCGTTAATATATACATATTTCGTTATATATCTCAGTTCTAAAAGGCAAAATGTTGCATCTTCATTATGTGTGTTACCTTTCATTTACTCAAGATTGGGAAGTAACGCGTTACCTGTAACGCCGTTACCGTTTTCGTTGCTTTTTTTCGATAACAATCGTTATTTTTTTGTCTGTAACTGTAATGGTAACGTCGTTACATTTTTTCAGTAACGGTAATAATGAATTTAGTCATTACTTATATATCATTACTTTAATTCCTTATGTACTTCATATTTTAGGCTGCATTCCGATAATCACTGCCAATAATGAAAATCAGTAATATGCATGTAACGTGAACTACAAATTTTTAGTATTGGCAGTGAATATTCACTCTTAATAGCATTAATGTTTAAAAACATGTTCAATAAAAATTTTTAATAAAATCTGAGTTCGTAAATTACAATCTAATTTTCCAAATATAAGCATATATTAAAAAATAAAAATATTAATATACAGAATTATAGAAGATTTATTATATTCAAATTTAATAGACAGAGAGAGAGAGAGAGAGAGAGAGAGAGAGAGAGAAAAGAAAAGCTTGCTATAACAGAAACTAGTTTAAAATTTTAAGTTTTAATATTAATTTTTACAATTAATATTGATTATTAAATAATATAACTTTTAAAACCTAATATTTTACTTTAACATTACAAAAAAGTAAGGAAAAAAGTAACAAATGTTGTTTTCAAGTAATGGTAACGCGTTACTTTTATGAAGTAACGTTCCCAAACCTGTTCATCCCGATTAGATTACATTTATGTCTTTCTGGAAGAAAAACACGCTAATCTTATAATCTGGATGTATCCGTCTGAATTTTTTTACGTAAACAACCTTGAGTATTTTTATATCCCAATTAAAATTACTATTATGAACAACGTATATTGTTTTCCGATTTATTATTATTTGAAAACATCATTATAGATATATGGATTTAATCAACACAATTTTTTGAAAAAGTAAATATAAATCAAACAAGTACTAAACGAAATAAGCACATTAAACAAGTTATTACATTTTTTCTAAAAACAAAATAAAGATTTTTAATGAATATAACAGTTCTTATTACAGGTTTTTTTAATGGAATTGCATATTTCAAAGTAAATAGTTAAAAAAGAAAAAATATGTTAAATAATATCCATGCGAAATAGTATTTTACAATTTATATTTTTCACTGTGTGTAAAAATACCCCAGCTGTCTATTCTTGCGTTAAGTGTATAATTATCCGAGGTTTAATCGATTCAAAACGTACCGAAATTCAAGGAAAACAAAATATGAATTGCTTGAAAACGCAATCAAAATTAAATAGTCAAAATTAAAAAGTCAATAATCTAATTGTAAGATTTATTTCTAAAATATAACTGCTCGAGCAGTTATATGAGCAGTTATACTATTATGTTAAATGTACATTTCTCCCTTCGCTTTTAAATCATCAAACGTTCTCGTTTATTTTTCTAATAATCGAGACGCAACTATCTCGTTGGTATTTATAACACGTCGTCATCACTCGATAACGTTTTTCAGGCAAATCGCAACAACTGCATCGCGAGCCTCGGGGCGTCCTTTCGTATATCGCCGCGGAGCAATCACGCAAATTAGCGTAATTCACATATAAAACTTTTTCTCTTTTTCTCTCTTGAACGTTACGTACGGTCCCCTCCTCTCCGTATGCAGTCTCTCGCAGTTTTCTACAGATCTTAACGGCACGGATCTCGTAACGTGACTCGATAATTACCGCAATCACGGGGAGCGCCCTTTCGTTATTCCGGCCATATGCCGCGGTCGACCGGTACACCCCGAAGGTACGAAGGGCCCCCCGAACTACCGATTGTAAAACTTCCTCCCCAAATGGCGTTACTTCTTTTTCTTCTCAGTTCTCCCCGCGAGGGAATCTTCCCTCGAGGTGCCCCCAAAAACGGATTTCTCCGCGGCAAAGGCGCCTGTCCGATTCTGTGCTTGTCAATTGAAGCCTTCGAACCGTCTCGCGAGAAAAAAGTATACTCTGACAAACACTGGCAAGTACGACTGTAGATACCGAAATGGGCTTGGTATTTACAGCAGTATCCTTTCGTTTGGTACAAAATGAACTCCTGAGTACAAGGACCGCGACTGAACCCGCTGATAAAAAGCGATGATAAAAAGAGAGAATAGGTTTTTTGGTTGATATAAAATATATTTTATTTAGCAAACGTTAACTCGAGCAACAAAGCTCTTATACAAAGTAAGATTGGTGAACACGAGACGTGTGTCACATTTCGACATCATTTTTAATCAGTATAGACATACAGAATTCATCTTTCTGCAGTTTTCGATTGAGATGCAATTTTTTGATCGAGTAAAATACAATGTTACGAATATTTTAATACTAGTTAAATTGAATAATTCAAACGAATATCTTACAAAGGAAGTTTCACAACTGTGAAACTTCCTTTGTTAGTAATTATTGTATATTTCAAAAAACTTACAAAGTTGAAAGTTGAAACAATTTTGTTTACCATAAATGCTTTCCATTTAGTGATACAAGTATCGTTCTGTCTTCGTTACTCATTGAATAAAGTCAAGAATAGAATGATGTTTATTGACCAAATAGAAAGCATATAATAGTTATAATAGTTATCGAAGGTAGTCTAAATTAAAAAGGAAACGAATCGGTGTTTTTTAATTGTAGTTTATATCTTCATAGAATTCATCCCTCTTTTGTAAATTTTATAAATACGACTACTATAGGAATATAAAGATTTTATATCAAATCGAATAAAGGCACTTACCTTTTACATGAAGCAAACTGTTAAGCCCATGTAATTATCTGGCAGTTATCGCATGATTCGATTAAAACTATTATTTTTGTGAACGAAGCGATCTTGATAAAACATAATGCATGGAACTTAATAAAGGCAATTCTCCTTAGCGAAGAATTGATCCTTATCTTCTTAATGTTAGTTCATGAATACATTTTACAAATTCTTCGGCGATCATTCATAAAGAAATTAAATTTTGTTGGCAGTAGCTTGTTTAATTAATAGTAATGGAATAGTTATGGATAAGATCTTATACATGATCCTAAATACGATATAAAATCATTCATTATTTAAAAATATTACGTCTGTTTTTATATCATGAACCTATTTCGTTTCATATAATGGTTGTGTAATGTTCGAATTACGGGACGTAATAATAATAAAAACTATTTGTTAAAGCTTTGCATATAAAAAAGATATTAATTAATTCATAAATTGTATTAATACATCGATAATTGATTAAAGAAATGCCTGTCTAGGTAGAATGATAAATATTTACGCAAACAACGGTGTTTTCCCCTTTTATGTCTGTTTCGTCGTCAGACTATTATTAAATGCCTTTGCAATGAGCTTTTGTTTGCGAGCAAATCTAGTTATCTATTATAATTATCTCTATCATTATTTGCCATTTCCTCATTCTATTTTCTAAATCAATCGTTGATTCTTTTTAATAGTCATCAACATTATTATATGCTCTTCGAGTCTCTTTCTCGTTATTATCGCGAAAGTTCTACGACTTATCGCTCGATTTTAACTTTTGATTCGTCTTGTTCATATCATTATTCTCCACAAGTCTAAGCTTGTCTGAATCAACAATCTTTTCGCTATTCAATGGTTCGTCTTTCTTCTTATTAAGACCGACGAATTCAGCTAACATATTCTGTCGAGATCTTTCCGGAAATTGTTCCCCCCTACCTATAGAGATTAAAGTTGCCCGTTTAGGAGGTCTTTGTAGCGGAGGTAGTTTTGGTAGGACGGAAATTTGGTCCGATTTCGATGTCGACTCTTTTTGTATCTCTTCTTGGTTTGCTGCCGATTTCTTTATCTCTTCCTGATTGAATTTCGCTGTCGATTGTTTCTCCTTTTGGTCGGGTGACGACTGTTTTTTTATTTCTTTCTGGTCAGATTTTGCAAGTTGTTTCTTCATCTCTTCCTGTGTGATTTTTTTAGTGAATTGAGTAATAAGTGGTATGTGTTTCTTTTCTTTTTCTTTATCTTTTTCTTCTTTTTCAGTCTTATCAGCTATAACGTTTTGAGAATCGCTTTTTTTACTTGGTACTAAAATATACTTCCAACAATTCGGCAATGACAGCTTGATGTCAGGAAGATATTGCTTCCGGATGCCCTCCGGAACATACCAGCAAGATTTAAGATGCATCGGTCCCTCTTCGGGACATGCTATCCTATCAGCGATTTCACTGATCTTCGATAATACGCTAACTTTCGATAAATGACTCCCGCTCTCTTTGCTCCAAAACGTCATGAACTCTCTCATAAGAATGTGTCTGCCATATCTGTTTCCGTGCACTAACCGGATCAGATCAGGCAAAGCTTCATCAGGGAATTTGGTCTTCTTTTTTGATCCTTTCACAGATTGTTGTTGGCCAGGCGTCTTGCATTCAATATTAGTCGAAGTATCTTCTTCCGGTGATGACGACGACGGAAGTATTATCGGTATATTGTTGACCCAAGCTTGACGGACTGACAAGAATTCTTTGATCTTTGGGGGAACTGGGAAAAACAAGTTTGAATATGTCATTATGAATAATTTTAAATATAGAATATTTTACAAAAATTTGTAATAAATATTATAATACTATATATAATACTATAAATATATAATATGATATATATATATATATACACACACATACATCTATAAATAAAATATACTTACTAGATTCTGGAAATGAATTGCCGGGTCCCTGCCAAATGCATCCGATTATTTTTGGCTTAAGTTTATGTGTTTTCGTGTTTCTTTCAGCTTCAAATTGTTCTCCTAATATCTTCAATTTCATCTTCTGTGTTTGTGGCGACTATAACAGAAAAAATGCGGTCTATACTAATCTGTATTTCAAAATAAAAATTTTGTATGTATAAAACCAGTTTTCTTAACATGTACTATTGTAACATTCTTACCATATCCTCCATTTCTTCCTCATCAGCTTGCGCTTCTTCCTCGGACAAATATCTAAATTACAAAATGTTTTCTTTTTAAAAGAATTTACATAAGCACGCAAAGATCAAAAGATACGAATATCAAAAATTTATAAATAAAATTAATCGCTTTGATACAGATTTTATTTTCTGATAGCAAGATAAATTCTTATAGGCTTTACAAAATTGTAATTTTTATTTTTATCAAAAAATTTCCTTGTAGAAGTTTAATTTTAATAAATAATGATATTTTCGAATTATTATTGTATAATCTGAAAGAAAGAAAGAACTTCTGTATAATTTTTTAAATAACCCAAAGAGTAAAATAGAATAGTATTTTACTCTTTAAGTTATTTAAAAAACTATTTCTGATATATAAAGAAAAAATATTGATAACTTTTAAAATACATTTCGCATATGTTACTTACCCATGAGGAACCATGAACTCATTGTCGACGTCGTATTCGTTTTCTTCCGGATTTTCCTCATCCTTTTCATCGTCCGAGCCTTTGAGTGATTCGCCAGGTTCTTCCTCTTCCCATTCATCGTCGGAATCAATTTCATATTCAAACAATTTCTGCAAAATAAAAAAACTTTCTTGCAGATACTTTAAACAGACTCGAGTTTTTCATATCATTAATATATAGTTTTCATACCATGAATATAAAGAGAAGTTTCATATGATTTTATTCTCTAAAAAAAAATCTTTTAATTAATTATCTCTTACAAACAATTCTCTATGCCGATTATATAAAAAACAATGGTCCCGTATTGCGAATGAAAGACATATCGCTTTCAAAATTCATGTTGTAAATGAATGTCGCTCTCACATAAATATTTTCGATTAAGGATGTTCGATAGATATATATAGCACATATATTAAAATATTTATATTAAACAGTAAACATATGAAAATTGTGTTCACACATAATATTTTATTTTTATTAAACGATATCTTTTTGTAGTTTATTTTATTTATTACTTTTATTGTCGTAAACTAAAATTTAAAAAATAATAAAAATCTTTAAATGTTTTTGTATAAGTACTACGGTTGTCAGGTCCTGAGCACTATACGGCTAGGGCCCGAAGGTACATGCGCTGGAGATTTCATATTTCGACTGGAGGCCTGCCGATTGTTTCATTAAAAAAAAAGAGAGAAAAAAAGGCGCAAGGTTTAATTCGTGTTTTACGACCGCTGTTACAGGCTTTCTTTTTGTCATTAATATTTGACCGACATAAAGTGTCAACACAATCACAGAGACCTTTTTATTATTATTACAATAATTACAAGATTACATACAGTGCGAACAGAATTACAAACTTTTTTATTATTCGTAAAATAATATAAACTGCGAACACACATAATCACAGACTTTCTTATTAATTTCCACGTAATTTAAGTATGCAATTAATAAATACCCTACGCGAGCGAAAAACTGGAGATTTTTCCCGTCTGCTGGAGAATTGGAGTCTCCAGTCGAAATCTGGAGACTTGGCAATCGTGATAAGTACTTAAGTATTCAAAATAACTTATGTAAAGTTTCATTGCGATTCGCCGATTAATTACAAAGATTTAGAACAAATAAATATTATTAATTTACTGGACAACTTCATCGCAATGTAACTTTACATAAAATACTCATATTAAAAAATTGAGATTATTTTATAAATTCATTTCCATACTTTTCTATTAGAGCAAAATGATTAAAAAAATATTACTTCTTATGATTTATGATCCAAATAGTAAATCGTCTAAACAAAATAGTAAACCACTAAACAAAATTTGTTGAGCATTAGATACTTTTAAATAAAACGATTTAAAATAATCTACAATTTTTCCATAATTTTTAAATTTATTTTGAAATATCTATCAAATATTCTTAATTTAGACAATTCAATGATGGCGTTCTCGTGCTACCATTACAGTTTTTCATGCATTGTCATCGACTTGTTTATCTTTAATTTCGGTTACGACCGCGACGGAATCTCAGTTCGTAAATAAGCAGGACGTCGATATCAAAGCAACTTCCTCGACGAGTGATATCTCGGCTTTGCAATCATCTCCGACGTGCTAGCCCGCACGCATTCCCGATTCTCTTAGTTACAAAGTTGTAGTCGGCCGCTGAACGTCCTATCAAAATGTAAATTCAAGTTCTTCGACATTTGTTTTTTTCTGTAACGGCCTCGGTGAAGTGTTAAAATAAATGCTGTCCGATTGTTTTCGCGTAACCACCGATACGAGGAAGTCAAAGATACATCCTCGTCGCAAAAATATTAATTGTAATGCGTGAAATCGCTCTTCCCAGTCGAAGTATCGGTCTTTGACGAGTGTGATGTAATTATTACCACAAAAAGTATGAAGTGTTATATCGAAATATTTTCGCGTTCGGTGTGAAGAGGAATGTATAATATACCGCTCGTTATTCGCGTGCAACTTAATTGGTAGCTTGTTAAGTAGCTATTTTCATCTTCGCGTTTGCAACAGCGTTCTGGAGTAGCTTGTCGAGTAGCTATTTTTATGATACTTTTTATTTTTATTTCCGATATTTTGGGTTAAGATGGGACACGATTAAATACGTATTATCGTATAGTACTTATCAGAATTATTTTTTTGAGTGACAATAGATGTGGCGCGTTCAACTAAGCGCGATAATTCCCGGGAATATAATTGAAATCAATTAGTTCGAAATGCTAATAAAACGCATGGCGGTAGTGCGCTATTCCTTGCCGAAAAGTCGATAAATATTCCCTTTCCCTTTCTCTCTCCTTCTTTTCTCTTTGCGCCGCGGCGCGAGATATTCTTTGTTCAATAAATCAACGTCGATTTCATCCCTACGTGAGCATCAATTACAAGACTCTTCTCGAGACATTAATTTATTATCGCGGAGAAACGTAATCTCACGAGCGATTGATACACTCGTCGTTGAGGCGAGTAACACAAAAACAATCGCCGGTTCATCGCTAATAAACAAAAAGGAAAAAAGAAAAGGATAAAGAGTGTATGTTCAAGCAGCTTTTGGCAGCAATACGAAGGTACGTATGACGTCTCGCGAAACATGTAATTTATTATCAAGAATACAAAGTGTCCCAGATTCTGAATCGCATTTCTTTTCAACTGCGGATTGTTTAATCATTTTCAAATCGATTCCACTTTACGAACACATCGAGACCCTTTTTTAATTACAAGTGATTTAAAACAACACAATTTCAAATATACTTTATTTTAATAAAATTTTTATTTCAAGAACTATTGAAACATCTAACATTGAAAATTAATAAAAAATTAAGAAATAAATAAAATACTATGTTAAATTTACGATCGGGAAAAACTAACTGAAAATCATTGAAAAAATATGCAGTTAAAAGAAAGTTAATACATAAATGAAAGAAACATATTTGTCATTATAATTTCATAGTAAAATAATTATGATTAGGATCTCAATTTTTGTGGCCATTACTGCTATAATATTAATAGTAAATATATAGTATAATTCGCAGAAACATAAAATCATTATATTATAAATTATGATAATTTCAAACATTAGTATAGTAAAATATCATGATATAAATAATAAATAAAATAAACATTTTTATTCAATAAATGTAATCGTTGCAATTATAGTGAATAAGTATAACTATTTTCTAAAGTTTACTAACTACTTATATGGTAATAATAACTAAAAATATGTTAAGAAAAAATTAAAAATTTTCATATACACGAGCAGCGTATATGATTATTATCAATACCACAACTACTCTATTTGCATGGTAAAATAATTATAAATATATATTTATCCGAAAAAATAACAAATTATACTTAAATTATGATAATTACAACCATCTTCTCTCAATGTAGGATCGATTTGTGTGGAAAGTACAAAACGCGTTGAGAATTTGTCGAATACAGTTAAAATAATTGTTACAAGCACTATAATACTTCCTGAATTTATGTAGATTGTAAAATTATTATTTGTTCATTATTAGCACGATTAATAACTGGATTGTCCACATTTTTATAATCAATATTTGTTTTTACTATTTAAATTGATTTGGTGTCACACTTACTCTGATTAGAGGCGTGAAGAATTGAGAACAGATCTCGCGCATCGAAGGCACCCTCGGCGCGTACGCATGCACGCATAAGCACACGCACGCACGAAACCCAAGAAGAAAAGCGCAGTTATCGGCCCGAGGGTGCGATGGATGCACTCAACGTTGCGCCGGTGTATGCCGCGGAGCGTCGTACATTATTTACAGCGTGTTGTCGCCCGGCGGGCCATCTGTAATGGCTGTTTTATGCTCCATTAAGATTATGACCGGTGCTCCTCGTCGTGGATACACCATAGATTAGGCGGTCCGACAATCGAATTGATTTATTCCCCAAATATTCGGGGAATATTGTTAGACCTCCTGCACTTCGTTACCGAGTTAGCGTGACGACGACGTCCACATGGAAATTGGAGACTGCCTCCACGTGAACTGTCATCGCTATAAAACGATGATTGGTCCCGTGAGATTCATATATATTGCCCATTTGGGAGCTTGTAAAACTACGGTTCGACGGGCCAAACGAATTATTAAAAAATTATATAAGAGAAGACGTATCGATATTTAAAAAAAATCGGTTAAATTTATATAGCTCTTAAAAAATACGAAAATAGTCTAAATTTTTCCCGTACGTAAAAGTATTCTATTGATGTCAAATAGTTAGAATTATCAATCATCATTTTCAGTAAAATGTGACACTGTAACAAGCGTGATCGAGATTTTAATTTCCCGAATGAGATGACACGCGCACAACAGCGTTTCGTACTGGTCATAGTGACGCAGGATCTAAAATGCGTCTCTCGCAAGATAAATACGCGTGTTATCACTGAACGAATAATAAATTTCACGTGAAACGGACTATTACCAATCATTGGTTGACATATCAATTACAATACATACGTTCAGAAGCATGTAATGTTACTTTCGGAGTGTATATTCGTACACTTTCTTCAATATAAGATAAAACGATAAACATTTTTCATAAAATGTTTCATACGTGAAAGTAAAATTCGGAAAAATTCAATAAATTTAGAAAAATATAATAATACGTTTGATACAATTTTTGAATGATTAACTCGAATAGAAGAGTATTTATATCCGATGTTCACAAAAAGTAGCTGAAAAGATATTTTATAAGTTAGTTTCGATCCAATGTTCAGAGAAAATCAAATCGAACTGCCTGACAAGAACCTGCGATGCGATATACGGCAGCCGATGAAAATTGATATCTGATATATAGCGCACGAGTACTGAAAGGGTTAAAGCTGCGTATGTGAGTTATGAAAGCGCGATGTTCGCGGAATATTACGTAGCGTATACGAACGTCAATGTGAGATATCGTTTCTCTGGACACACAATAAAACACGAAATCAATCCGATATCCGTGTGTGCCAGCGGATTAGGTGTCAATATAATTGCGGATATCTCTACCGAAGTATCTCCGTTTTTTTTTTATTAAAATCTTTATTTAATTGTTTTCTTACGTGCCTCCTGTACTTTAATTAATCGGGTTTCTTATGTATCACCATGTTATATTACTTATTATTATTTATTTTTATATTATTTTGTATCATAGACGTATATAGTGTATCTACCTTTTACTTCCCATTTAAAATCCAATATTCTTCAAAATTCTATTAATGTATTTACTTCTAAAAATTAATGTAAGAAAAGCTGTTTAAAAAAAGCTTCTTAAAAATAATTCTTAAAATATTTTAATCTTTTAGGTGCATTTTGTTAAATGCTTCTTTGGTTCTTATACAATTTTCCGTAAAGATGCTTTAAAATTATGTATATAATATAATAACGTATAACTTTCAAGAGAGCTTTCGCAGAGAGGAATAATTTTATTTTCTCGCGCGCTTTTCCTCTTTCTCCGTGGCTTCATTCTCGAAATGGATACAAGTGCAACGGAATTCGAGCACTCGCGAAGATATATCGGATCGCTCGCGGTCGCCAGATAATAAAATGAATCCGCCAGATAAATGTGCGGCCGATGGATCACTGTGTCGTCACTGAGCCGAGTGGTCTGTTTTTCATAACGCACCACGTAAACCGCGATAACTATACCTTTTAGCGCCGCTTCCCTAATCTAAAACCGAATATCTACGTCAACAGACACCGAATTCTCGTGGAAATAAAAAAGCGGCAGAGATTACACGTTCAATATTGCATCTTTTATAAGAGGTGCAGCGTTGTTCATTTTGTATACACAATACACAATGTTATTACAAAAAAACAAACGTTTTTATATCGCTTTCTACACGTTACGTAGCAATTATCTTCTAAAACAGAATCAATAGGTGCATTCATTACTATAATCGTTCACTGAACGTTCAGTGAGTTCTTGTACCTGTTTGGTTTATATTTTTAGATCTAACGGAATATGCCAATCAGATGCAAGAACTCACTGAGCGCTTAATAAGCGGTTTTACTACAATATTAATATAACGCTTTAGAATCATAACTATGAAAAGTTACTCCTGACACTGTTGATCGTATAATCTCAAAATTGACGTAAGGATAGCGTCAGAGCGTTTATCATCTCTTTGGAATGCAGTAAGAAGACGCTCCAATATGCATATATAAAGATGTTTAATTCCCACAAAACTCTTTGCAATGTATTTAATATTTCAGACGGGGTGTTATCTTACATACATCTTACACATCATCGGCTCTTATAGAACTTAGAACTAGAGTTAGAAGACTACATTCAAGAATATAGAGACTGCGAGATAATATGTCTTTGACATAAATAAACTGAATTCAATTCGATTATTATAACAAACCGCGTTATTAAAAAACTATTTTTGTATGGTTTTATCCATATAAAATATATTGCTTTTGATTTTTTTACTAAACTAGTTTTTTCAACAGTCGGAAGTTTTTTTTGTTAATCAGTTTACTGGTAATAAACTCATATATGAACAAAAATTAAAAAGTACCACAAGAAAATTTTTCGACTGCCATGTTGGAAATGTTATTTTGACTTTTAAAATTTCGATCCTGAATTTATCACCAGCGATTCAAAAAAATCCTTATACTGGATAAATTCCATGTAAAATACGAAATTATTCATTTTCACCAGTTTTGGCTAAAAACATTAATTTTGGGTCCATCATTTCTATGAATTGGTTAATACCTAAGAGATAGGTATGTTATATAACTATTGCATAGTGCTTAACAATCTTACATTCACTGTTTTCTATAAAAATCATTATTTAAAACTGTGATAAGCGGTCTCCATTATACAGAACATTATGGGCAGATTGCTTGCGAATTGTATACAGATTCACATTTTCACTTTTTTTAGTTCCTTCACAATTGCATCAAGATCGATCGGAGGCGAATCGAAAGTACACCAAGAGATAAAACAAAGTTTCTGAAGAATCTTTTTACAGTCGGGTTTCGGATTAATTTTACCTATGTGATGTTATTTTCCGACCAAATACGATTTTAAGCCCGAATCATCAAATGAGCGGCAATACATGCAATGTTGTATATCTAAGGTCAACCTCGCACCGATAAATGAGCAATCGAACTCCTAATAGCGGTGGCTCTCGGGTGAGACACCTTTATCGGGTCCCGAGTCGCGTTCTAGGTCAAAGCCATCAGCGAAACACAACGCATTGCATACGAAATCATCGGATTTGCGACTCGTTCTTGGTTTTTTTTCTTTTTCGACGGTAATATAATTCGGAAAGATTCCATCCGGTTCAACGACTCGCGGCCGATACTACCGACAAATCGGGAAACAATCAATGTAAATTTGGACATTCTCATATCGTAATGATATTTCTCATTAATAACACTGGTCAACAAAATTTCACTTTTTTTATATGTTAAACTGATCAGTTAAGATATTTCTCGTAGTATTTTTTGCGCTAATTTCAAATATGTTTGCCAAATTTATGAGAAAAGCAAGGTTTTTTGGTAACATGCAAAAATATAATAAAAAATTCCTCTATTTATCTATGCTGCTTAAATATAAATAATTCATAGGAAATAGCTACTAAATTTAATAAAATTTTTTACTTATTATAAAAAGCTTCAAACAAAAAGAAATAATTTTAATTAAAAGGAAAAGATTTCATACAACGATATATTAGCAAAATGTGTAAGTTTTTAGATAGGTACATGTCGGTTATAAAAATTTGGTACCGTTGGATAAATTCTAACCTCATTTTCAGAATCAACATAAAAAATAACAGTAAAAAAGTCAGTCAAAATAACATTTAACAAAATTATTGTTGACTAGTAATCAATAATTTCGAATTGTATGATATTTAACATATAAAAAATATGATATAAACGTTTATACAAAAGAACAAAAATTTTCATTTTAATTTAATTCTATGTACTATCTCGCTGGAAAAAATTTTACAAAAATCTACAAAAAGATTTTTATTTCTTAATATTAGTTTCTACAGGAGAGGGAATTCGAATTTTGAATAACACTTGACATAATAACAGAGATACTGTGTGTTGCGTGGATCTTAAATATTTTCGAACATAAGACATCTTGGAAACGTTTGGAAAATATCTCGGTCATGTACCTGCGCATTTTAAGCTTTTACAATGTTTAATAAAAATATGCAATAATGTAAAAACGATATAAATATTCGCATACGTGTTCTAATTCTAGTAGTAAAAAATTCTAAAATCTCTTTGAAAGAATTTTTTTTTAATTTTTTATTTTTAACTTTTTATTTCTATTTCGCGAAAAAAACATTTACTTCTAACTTTTTTGGCTTCTTTTGCGATTCAAACTATTTCTCGTAAATAAATAAAAGTCAAGTATTTCGTTCTTTAGTTCATCAAATCGGTTGATCTAATATGAATAAAAAAATTTTGATTACTATTAGGAGAATGGAAATAAAAAAATATAGTTTATCGATTATAATTATATGCCAATTCGAATACTTGAAAAATTATCCGATAGACTATAATAACGCATTATGTTCAGCTTAATTCGATGTAGGGTCATAAAAGGTTAAACATGGACGTTTAGAAAAAATTCGAAGTCTTAAGATGTCTTGGAAGTATTCGAGGAAAACAATATCTCGTTCGTATATAGAAAAAATTAAATTATTAATCTGATTTTCAATGTCCACACTTGCTTATAAAGTTTTATCACATTGCGTTTTATCACAGCACATGTGTAAGTATGAGGGTATGCACATTGCGAGTAAAATGGATCATAGATTTCGTAATCTCAAAGCTGCTTGTATCATTTCCATTTGTAACAATCTTATCATAAATATAGCATCTTAAATTCCAGTCCTGAAAGAGCAGTGGCAGTTTAGGGCCAAAATTTACCTGTGATGAAAACGTATGAAATCGGTCAATCTTTATAGATTTAGACGTGCTGAACTCGAATATGAAGTTTAAAATTCACCAAAGTCCGGGGAACTTTGAAGAACTTTGAAAATGCAATTTTTCTTCTTTGCAGAAAAATTGAATTTTTACAACCGATTTCATACGTTTTCATCACAGGCAAATTTTGGCCTTAAACTGCCACCGTTCTTTCAGGAGTTTTCCAGAAATTTTTCGAAATACATTAAATTTCAGGACAATCTAGGATTCAAGAATATTTAAGAATTGCTGGATCGCTTAATAACGCACAACAAGGACTGCGTTCAATAGAGACAGCAACTTTGCAATTGTTGTAAGATTCTTAAATATGATTGATTTGTACATTTATAGTAGTGTTTCGAACGATATCGAGACTAGTCTTGGTATCGGTGCCGAGACCGAGACGAGATTTGAGTTAGTCTCGTCTTGTCTCGGTGAGACCGAATCAATAACTACGTTTACATTTAGGCCGCGGCCTATACAATAGATGTCCTTGTTTATCCTGTAGGTTAAACAAAGACACTTATCGTATAGATCGCGGACTAAGCGCACGGTGTAAACGTAGCCACTAACATTTAAATCCAGACTAAGGACAAGACCAATTACCCATATTGAAGAATTTTATAACAGTTGTAAAGCTAAGCGCGCAGCCAATGTATATTTCAAAATCCACATGTGATAGGTTTCTAAACAGTTTTGCAAATTTTTACAGCAACAATTTATGACCTAACGAAGCCAGCCGTCCAACTGTTGAAAATTTCCTTAATGTGCCCAGCAGAGTCATGATATCTCGAGATATTTCTGTGCACGTACATGCGACCAATCGGAAAGGATCCAACAGTCTGCTCTCCTCAAATTATATCGTGAATTGAAATTGTCAATGTATCTATAGCAGCCACGTGCACGACAGTGACGGCATCCTTGAGACATCCTCGAAGACAAGAGAAAGAAAGAGAGAGAGATCTTCTCTCTTTTCCTCTTTCCCCAATCCGTGTGGTAGTGGACGCGATTCGTTCGATGAAATCAGCTCTGATAGCCAGCATCCAAGCATCGCGATTATCCGGCGCGCTGCCCGATTAATTTGCATCTCGAGGGACCGTAAATAAGCGGGCTAACTGCCCGATCGGGAGGGAGGAAATCAAGTTCGATGTGTATCGATTGCGGGTCGCGAGCCAACTTTAACAGCCGGGTTTCATAAGACTCGAGTGATGATCGCAAAAACGATATCACTTAGTTTATTTTAAAAAGAATTGTTTTTTTAAATTCCTATAAGCAGCTATAAGTAGCTGTCACAGAATTTGAAAGCTTATTTTGACAAGAGAAATCAAATCGAGAGAAATCAAAATCGTAATGGTAGAAATCTGAGGATCTGGTTCATTATTTAGAAACATTAACTTTTCTTAAATCAACAGTACTAATCATTATCACTGATTATTTAAATATGATGTGGAGTTGTCATAAAAAACTTGAAAATAAATCGAGTTTTTCTAATATTTTCTGAATATTTTTTTAGTTATTGTAATTGTCCTTTTTCTGAAACTTCTGAAGAATTTATTGTTTTATCCGTCCTTCTAGGATTATATTTTTCTCTTATCTTTCAACATTTTATCTTATCAGATTTGACAGAAACCTTTCAACATGATTGATGTTTGTTCGACCTTAAATCAGAACAGAATTTTTTCAAATAACTGTAAACGAAAATCGCGGTTATTGTGAAATATTTAATTCCATCCCTAATGCGGACCAGAAGGAGATAAAATAACGACAGTTCACCATTCAGAATGGTAGTACCGGTGTTCTTTCTCGGCGTTCTGGGACGTGCTGGCGACGCGACGTGTACGATCGCAGTCCCTGGGGATCGACACGGTGACGGCGCTGGGTGGCACAGGCCAGCATCCTTATCTCGAACTGGAGATCCATACGCCACACACTCTCTCGTCATACGGTCTCGTCGACGTCCTCTCGCCTGGAGGATTCGACCACCAGTTGCAGTATTGACACGACTACCGATCGGTCGTGACGAGCGAATCGGTGTTTTCGATTCCATGTCTCCTCTCTTTCGCGATGTTCGGACGCGCGCGAAATTTTGAAGGTGTATCTCGCGCTCTACGACATTTCGTTAGTTTTTATCGTAGTTCTGTATTTTAAAGAACTCGAAGTCTCTTAATCATAAAAATAAAAATCGCAGACGTGGCATCGTACATTTCTTAGAATGCTCATAATGTTCAACATTACTTCTCAATTTTAAAGAGACAAATCGCATAAGATTGCGATTAAGATCTAATACAAGCGGTTCTTAATCTGATTTATCGTGCTAAATATACCGCAAATAGAAGTCTGTCTTTGTTAACTTCATGCGAATAATGATATGATGATCAATAAATAGAATATTGATATTTTGAGAAATATCGATATATTGACATTGAGTCAATCTTAGAAGGAATCATGTAAACGCCAGAGTTGGAAATTTTATTCTGAAAGTCTTTGTCGCGTATAGTCGTCAACTTGTACGAAAAGCATATTTTTTGAGATCAGTTGCAGTTCTATTTAATTTCTTGGTATCATGATCGAGGAAGCTACGACGTTCGATGTGAGTACACAACACAATGTAATGTCGTTTTTAATTACGTATCCATATGCGACATGTACTTTGCGTTTGACAATATCATACTTGACTGCATGCATATATAGAAAGAATGATTTTGTTAAAGCATCTAAAAATTTAGGTAGATATAAAACCGTTTTTTATGTGTATCTACTTTTTTGCATCAAATTCCGTACACTCTGTTTAAGAACGGGATACTGATAAGTTCCTATCAAAACTGTCCTTAAAATGAGAATCGAGTATTGATTCATGTGTCAATATTTATAAATTCAGACTTATAAAACAATAAAAAAAAAAAAAAAACATTTATCTTCATCTACAGATGACGGACGAGCAACTGTTCTCCGCCCTTGGCCTAACGATGGACACTAGCATCGAAAGACAGCTATTTTCCCCGACCAAGACGAATCTATCTAGTGATTATGAAATCTCAAGTACGCTCAGCGACGACTTCGGAATATTCGACAATCAATTAAACATGATAAATCCGACAGATTGCTATACTGACTTAACTTATTCTCCGCAATTATCTTGGAACGACTGGTCGACCACCAATACCTCTACATCGTCAGGTACTCCTTTATTTATAAACAATTAATTTACAAATATAGAAAACGAGAATGTAACTATTTGTAAGTTCAACACAATGCAAGGTTATTCTCGTTTATTGTGAGAAAATCTGTTTAGACTTTCATTAGAAAACAATTTTAGATTTTACGCTCCGAGAATCTTCTAATGTAAACAGAACTTTTCTTAAAATGTGTGCTTAATAATCACAGGTTATTTTAGCGAATTGGGTGAATTGAATTCAGAGCTGGACTGGTGTCTAGAGAAGAGCTGGGACTCCGGTCTTCCGGAAAGAACACCATTGTGCACTGCAGGATGCGAAGGATTTTTGCATCTACCACCTCTATCAAATCCGCAACAGATGCCGCAATATGAAGAACCATTACTAGTACTCGGCATCGATTTACGAGCGTTGGAAAATACATTAGGAACAAATACGATAGGTACAGGGTGTACATTTTAAGACCAATAACAACAGTATTAAAGCGATGGGGATTTTTCGATTGCAATACGAAAAGAAGAGGATAATAAGACTATATTGTTTAAAATAACAAGATTATACTATTGAAAATCATTATCTTAATGATTATACATGAAGACAATTAAAATATATCTTAATTGCAGATTATAACAACAACCAGTTAAACGACAATCTCCTAATCTCATCAGCAGCTACTGCCGCTTTAGCAACCCACGATTACACTAATCGTAGTTTAGCAAATGCGTCCGAAGATCGATGCTTTCCATGTACCTACCAAGGATGTTTAAAAGTAATCTTGAGACTTTACGAGATTTATTTGTCAGCTATATTATTGGTTAATTCACATTCAATATACGAAAAGAACAGTTCTGCTGAAGTATCTAAAAATTTAGCTAACTATAGATCTGAAAATAATTTTGTTTCAACTGCCAAAATAATTACGTAGGATGTTCAAATTAATTGTTAGAATGTTAAAATTTTTTACAGCATTGTCATCAACGTTTAAGCGTTTTACATAATTATTTTAATGACTCAACCAAATTATTTTCAGAAAACCGTTCTTTCCGTGTAGTCTTTTAAAGAATAAAAATAATTAGAATCTGTGATTAAAATCATATTTATATCATAATCATCGAGTTTTTCATGAAATATTAATGATATAATGAATTTTAGATTGGCTCTCTCTCTCAAGAAAAGTTCTCTTAAAAATTGAGTCCTAGTTAAAATATAATATTTATTTCTTTTTGTTTTAGGTATATGCCAAAGCATCTCATTTGAAAGCTCATTTACGCCGACATACTGGCGAGAAACCGTTCGCGTGCACTTGGGCCGGTTGCGTATGGCGTTTCAGTCGATCGGATGAGCTGGCGAGGCACCGGCGATCGCATTCGGGCATTAAACCGTATTCGTGCGAGATATGCTCGAAAAAATTTGCACGTAGCGATCATCTGGCCAAGCATCGTAAAGTGCACCGGAAAAATGCCTACCCATTGTTTCACGGGGCTAGAGGACTACGTGGCGGCAAGATAAATGTTTTACCGTCAGAAATCTAAGACCCCTTTCGTCATTTAAAATTTCTTTTTAACTAAGAAAGCAAGCCAAAGTTTATCACTAAGGACATGAAACTATACGTCTACATAGCTTCTACATAACTGACAAATAAAGTACTTAAACTGATTCTATATAAAGGTAACAAGGTGATTTCTGCCAACTTAATGATACAGATTAGTTTTTTTTAATATTTTCGGCGGCTAATCTTCCTTGAAGTTTTAATACACTTATTTGTATCCCTGTTCAAGAGAGAGAACCACTAGTATTAACTCTAATGAAATAGTGTGTCATAAATTAAAATAATTTAATTTTTTGTTAAAATAATCAAGAGATTATATAAATTAAGAGAATGCCAGAAATTTTTTTCGAATACCAAAAAGTAAAATTAGTGCAATAAACCGAAATTATATTAAAATGAATAAGATTCACTCAACCTAGTATTAGTGCGACTAGTCTCTATTGGCGGCAGTTAACGTTACTTCAATAAAAAATTGTTATCAACGTCGTATAGAATAGATTTACGAAAAAAATGCATTATGTTATTCTTACTCTTTTTAGTATGTTTTATATCGTTCAAAATGTTCTTTGTAAAAATTAAAATTGTTAATGCAGTCGTAATTATCGAAGACAGATATTTGTATACGAATAGTGGCCATTTTAATAAGCATTATTCAATAATTAACGTCTCGAAATAAATAATTGCGAACTATTATTATTAATATTAATTCTTACCTTGTCTTTTGCAAACGGTCGCCGGGAATTTATGATGCTACTTCGTTTTCGCCATGTACCCCAATACGGAGGACGGCGATTTTCCTTGAATTGCAATAATTTCGGCCGGTGCTTCTCCAAGTTATGCGTGTTCGTTATAATGTTAGAACTGCCGTCATTGTCATCATCTGCACAATCAATTAGATTCATTAAAATATTTAACAAATTATTGGCTGGGTTGTTCCATTTTTCGATAAACTTTAGCTTACTGTCTTAGTTTCTTAGGATGTGAGCACAAGAATTGTCGTAACGCTTATTTAGAGACTTAAGTTGTAGATGTAAGTAAGGCTAGGTCTACAACCTTGCTTTAAGAAGCCTTAAGTTATAAGTCGAAAGAGATTAAGTGACAATAATTTCTGTCTTTAAACTGTTTTTGCGCAGTCTTTAGACTTTAACCATTAGACTTAAATGAATTGAGCAAAACCCAATTCTTATGGCCTAAAAGCATAAGTTCTGTAACCGATATATCATCACTTACAACTTAAAGTTTATGGCTTACGGCCTCTTAAAGCAAGGTTGTGGACCTAGCCTAACGCACAAGCTTTGGCGTATGACGTATGACTTATTGCCGTGTCTCCAAGAGACGGCAATAAGTCGTACGTCATACGCCAAAGTTTGTGCGTTACTTACGTCTATAACTTAAGTCTCTAAGTAAGCGTTAAGACCATTACGACAATTCTTGTGCTCAGACCCTTATTCTCTTATGCTCTTACTTTTTTACTCTTTGGTTTATCCAATAGGTAAATTACTACATAGTTTATCTGAAAATGGAACAACCGGCCCTATATCAAGAAATTTATATATCACATGATTTTTACCTAGTAGGACAACTTCATCATCTTTTGTTTCCAACGGCCACGTTTTGGAGGAAGTACGTGGCACTATTCTTTCCTTTTTAATATCTTCGAGATATAATTCAGTTTTATCTAAATCTACGTCGCACTTATTGTCAAACAATAATTTATCATGTTCAGTCAACTTTCTTCGACAAATCGGTGCGATTCTCATGTCGGCCTTTATTTCAAAAGGCATAAAATTTTTCACACCAACAACACTCTCTTCCTCCACTGATTTAACCTCCTGCTTTTTAGAAACAAAAAAGCTCGCAAAATTCGAGACAGCTTTCTGCTTCTTGCGTTCGGCTTCCAGTCGTTCCTCTTCTTTCCTTCTTTTCTCTTCTTCCTTAGCTTCTTCTCGCTTTTTCCGTTCTTCTTCTTTCACTTCCTTTTCTTTTTGTTTTTGTCTAGAAATAAATGATTTTTTAATATAAATGAAAGTGTACAACACAGTTGTAATGCACAGTAAAATACAATTGTTCTTACTCGATCTCCATTTGTTTCTTAAGTTCCTTTAGTTCCTTTTCCTTTTTCTTTTGTTCTTTTTCGATTTTCTCTTTTTCTTCTTTTTCTCTCTGCTTCTCTTCTTTCTCCCTTCGTCGATTTGCTTTTTCTTCCTCCCGTTTTTTTTCTTTTTCCTAGCATATAAGAAATATAATATAAATGAATTGATATACGTATGTGTATGTACAATATAATTAAATTAATTTAATAAACTTATTTTATAAGTAAACAAAAATAAAACACCTCTTCTATTTACATACCATTTTTAATCTCTGTTTCTCTTCCTTTCTTTTGACAATTTCCTGTCTCTTTTGTAATTGTTTTGGTGTTAATTTTTTAATTTTATTCTTGATATCTTTGTCAGTTTTTGGAGTAACAGGAGATGCAGGTGTGTCAGTTTCTTTATTTCTATTCGATATTGATGTATCTAACTCGCTCGAAGCCTCGTTATCCGAAGATAAAAAAATAATATCACAGTTTGTTTTCTGAAGAGAAAGATCTGTATCCTTATTAACAACACTATCATCTATTTCACTTAGTTGAGACATATCTAATTCAGATTGAATACATTGTGCATCTGAACTTTCATTCATACAGACTTCATTTGTTTCCTTATGTACAGATGTATCTTGACAGTCTTTCTTATCTTTTAATTCAAAATTATTATCATGATTACTATTTTTTTGTTCAGGTAAATTATAGATATGGTCACTTTTTTCAATCTCCTTGTCTGTTTTTTTGAGAAACTTAGTTAAGGCACCAGGTTTCTGTTGAGATTTATCTAGTTTCTTATTTTTTCCTAGACTATTTCTTTTAGATGTACTATCGATTTTCCTGGTATCTTGCTGATCACTTTGCCCAAGGTCTTTCTTTTCTTCATCTGATATTATTTCAATATCACTGCTAACATCAAGCTTTTTCTCGCTTGTATCTTCTCTTTTCTTTTCAGGTACTTTTTTGACCGAGTTCTCTTTTGTTCCAAGTTTTAACATCTTAGAGCTCGTAGGTCCTACCAAAGGCGACTTTATTTTCCTCTTCTTCATGTTAGACTCATTATCTGTACTGTTTGGTGATTTGGAGGAACTTAATGTTTGAAATGGTAGTTGTGCTAAAATAATGAAATAATTGTGTAACTAATAAACATTTGCATTATATAAATATAATTGTTACAACGTACACACAATAGGTTTGTTTGCATTGCTTAAAATTCCCAAAAATTTTTTTGCACTTAATATTCAATAAATATATAATAATAATAATAGCTTTATTAATGTGCAATTTACAAGAAAACCAAGAAAGACAGAGAATATTATAGTAGCAAGCACAATCAAAAGGTGAGGTATCAGGACAACATGAAGTGCAGGACTTTGAAGACCATACAACAGAGATGCAAAATGCATCGTTGATAGATATTAAACCAACCAAAGGATTTAAAAAACGGAGTTATATGATCATATCTTTGCACTCCATAAACAAAATACAGATAAGAATTTTGAATACGCTGTATTCTGTAAAGCAGTCGCTTATTCAATACAGAAATGTAGACGTAAGTGTCAACGTAATCAAACAAGGAAAGGATAAGAAGTTGAGTGACAAGAAGTTTCTGGGGGATGAAAAGGACATAACGCAGTGGATATATTTTACACAGACGAGCATGTGCTGCCCTACATTTGACAGCAACATGATATTCAAAGGATCATATATTTAGACGCTTAAAACGTGATAAATATATTTGAAAAGAGAGAATACAAAGCTGCTGAATGCAAAAAGTACAAGCAACACAAACAAACTTACCTAAATGTATGCAACATATTTGCAAGAAAATCAAATTACCTTGTCTCATTTTCTTTTTCGTTTTTGGCGTGACTTCTTGTATTATACATTCACTGTCTTCCATTGAATCGTCCATATTTTTCATTTGTTAAACCTGGTACATACGGGATGCTTTCCATTTAGTGACACAAATCAACATAATCATCATTCTATCTTTCTTGATATTTAACAAGTAATGCCTAATCTACAGTATGTTCATTAAAATCAAAATTTAAATACTAATCGGGCTCTCGAAATTAAAAAACAATAATATAATATATGGACAATGAGAGTATTAACACAGCACAGTAACTGGTGCGCAATTTATACAATAGTCCAATAATATTCACATAATATATAGATTAATTAGTACAACTTTAATACATATATTATGTGAATATTTTATTAAACTATTATATAAATTGCGCACCAATTACTGCGCCGTGTTAATGCTCTCATTGTCCATATATTATAGTATGTTCTTTGTTTCTTGTTTCTTGCTTTTTACCTCATGTTTTTTTCCTTCTTGATCAACAATTGTATTTTTTGCGACGTATTTCTTGATTTCGATCCCAAGTTAACTTTTATCTCGGGCGATAAAAAACGAAAAATGGGATAAGAGGCAAAAAGCCAAAATACTAAAAAAACAGCAAGAAACAAAAGCACATTGTAGAATAGGCTTAAAAAGTAAATAGCAAGAAATAGGAAACAAGGGCACATTCATTAGACTTTACAGCAGAACGACACTTATGTCAATTCGTGTCACCTGTCACCAAATGGAAAGTACTCGCAAACATTCGAGTTTTTTGTTTTTATAAAGAATGTTAAAGTTGCAAAAATAAGACTGCGCATTTTCGCAAAGTAATGATTAAATTGTCGTGAATTTACCTTGTTGTTTTCGAAATATCACAATATTTTTAGCATTCCTCGATTACGTTATTACTATATGGAACAATATAGAACTGTCAATGTAATTTATCGCTATAACCTAAACGAGAACAATTCGCCGAGACAGTTCAGTCAATTCCGCGAAGAATACGACGTCGCGTGAACAACGAAGGCGTGCAGAGAGAATTACGAATTGAAAGAAATGCAATTTTCACATTTAAACGAGCGTCACGTTAAATAACATAAATAACATACCGCCAATTCTACACCACACAGCACACAATCCTAACGAAATCCGCGGGAAAACGCGTGAAATGCTGGATTCACACTGCATCCGATTTTCGTCGTACGTGGACGCTCTGCATCCAATCAGAAAACAGGATTCCGATAATACGAAGCAAAATTCATCGGAATCCTGTTTTCTGATTGGTTGCAGAACGTACGACAAAAATCGGATGCAATGTGAATCCAGCAAAAGGAGCAATTTTATGCGATACAGCGATACCTCGATCAGCTCGATCCTTTGACTATTGGCCTGTTCTTTTTGGTTGAACTTTTGCACCAGGGATTCAATGGGTGCATCCAGAAGCACGACTGCTCATTGAGAGCTCTTGTACCTGTTTGGTCTACATTTTTAGCTCTAATAGAATATGCCAATCAGATGTAAGAGCTCAGCAAGCGATCGTGGTTCTGGATGCACCTAATTGTGTGTCTTGAAATGAGATGAAAATTCCAAAAATGAGTAAATTCACTAGTTATTAACCAATTAAATTATGAATATTCTAGTGAATTTGCTGACTTTTGTAATTTTCACCTCATTTCGAGATACACTCGAGAAATCGACTCCCAGTTCATCTTTCTTCCTCTTCTTTCCTCCTGGAGAGAAAAGGAAGAATGACGAACTGGTGCAAAAG
>NW_017257841.1:714728-771830 GCF_001594055.1 Mycetomoellerius zeteki | reverse complement strand
TATATATGAGCATAACGCCATGTTGGATTTTGGCTAATAAGTTACACGGCACTCTTATAGATGGCAGCATTAACGCTAGGAACGTTTTATAAATGGAGTTGAGGGACCCTGTTCAACCTCAATCTTCAATGCGTAGTCTGATTCCGGCCTTATGATTTGTTCGCGTCGCATGCTTCAACATGTTCCGACATGCTCCTATCATAACTCTTATTCATTCCAACGCACTTAATAGAATGAGTAGGAGCTATGGTAGGAGCAGGTTGGAGCATGTTGAAAACTTGCGACCCGAACAAACCTATAGTCAAAGGGCAAAGGGTTTGAAAATATCGATTCGATATCTTCAAACAAGGTGAAAATTATAAAAATGAGCAAATTTATTAGGTATTAACCAATGAAATTATCAGTATTCTAATAAATTCACTCACTTTTGTAATTTTCATCTCGTTTCAAGATATAAGGCCGGAATCCATAGTCTTATAGCGTTTTTCACTGGCAGAGCTGGTGTGCACTCAGTGCACTTTAAAGCCGTTGTACACAAATCGACGTAAAGATGTATGTTTAATAAAAATATAGAAATAAATTGAACTGTAAAATCCTCAATACATTTTATTGTGGTATTTGATAAAATATACATTAGGTATTTTATTAATTGAGATATCTCACTTTTACATTCAGTTTAGATTAGTGTACAACAGCTTTAATGTGCACTGAGTGCGCACCAATTCTGCCAGTGAAAAACGCTATTAATCTCAAGCATTGGGTGCGTTCAGCAGAACGTTTGTTTTGCAACTGTTGTAAGTTTCCTTCGCGCTAATTGGATCATACTTTTAGATCTAGAAGAATGGTCCTATCTCAGCAGACAATCATAAAACGGTTGCAAAACTGTTGAGTCTGCTGAACGCAGCCATTGTCTTATTTTCTGTGGCTCTCTACTATTTTATCGATATTGACGATTTTATCGACAATGTCAGAAAAATGGATGTAGCCACATAGTACCAAACAAAAAATGGATGTACTGGCGCTAGTATACGGGCGATTTCGCCGATGCCACGAAAAACGCCGAAATGACCTTTTTCAGATTTCTCTTTAACATATATAATATGTACATTTAAGATCGCTATTGTACGTGATAAAAAGAAATCGATAGAGTATAAACAGAGAGAAACTTGAGGGTCTTTTTCCTGTAACAGCAAACTCCCACCGCGCACTACTGCCCTCTGAAGAAGTGGATGTAAACTACACATCAATATTTTCTTAATATTGCATTGAAACAATTTGCGCTAAATACTTTTTACTAGCTTTTTTGACTAAAAGTATTAAATATCTCGTTAAACATTATTTAATTTTTCAGCTAAAAAATTAATTTAAGACGCTACTATTGCTGCAAATTACTCTGTATTTCCGAAATTCTTTAAACTTATGTATAGGTATATAATACCGATAACGGCTCGGTAAAATAACTGTTGTGAATTATTTAAAATAAAAGTATAAAATAACTTCCAGAAACTTACTTAAAATATAAAATCGTAGGAATCGGTGAAAAAACTGATACGATTTGTTTAAAGTAAAAAATATAAAACAGTTTCCGAATAATATTTTGCATAAAATATTGACGCCTTGCTATTTTTTCGTTATTTTTGAATCACTGACTTATTTCTTATTTAATATTTTAAATAAGTTTCAGGAAACTGTTTTATATTTTTTACTTTAAACAAATCGTATCAGTTTTTTCACCGATTCCTACGATTTTATATTTTAAGTAAGTTTCTGGAAGTTATTTTATACTTTTATTTTAAATAATTCACAACTGCTGCAGTACATGAGCAGTAGGCTGGTCGGACGCTTGTATTCGCCTATCTTTAAACGTTAATATCTCGTTAAATATTGCGTCAACTGCAAAATGGTACAAAACTGTTTTGTTCCCCTTGATCCAATCTACGTCCCCATTGTGTTTCGATCCGTTTTTTTTTTTAGACACCCTGTATATATACATATTTATATATACATGTATAGCTTTCTATAATAAAATACATGCGTACGCGCGCGCATAAATTATGAGATTATATTCAAATTTTGATTTTTGTCGTATTACAATTAAATAATTTTACCATGCAAAATGTTTTATATTCTTTTGATAATGATATTATAAATACATGAATTTAATTAAAAATGTATGGATACAAAAAATTCTAGATGAGTCGAATGGGTACCCTCATATTAGCGGGATATTAATAATTAAAATTTGTGAAAAATACAGAAAAATACAGGAAATTATTAAATTTATAATAAATTTTTCAGTATAAAATAGTTCTTTAAAGTTCCACTATTATCGGGTTCGACTCATCTAGAACAGTTGGTACCCGAGAACTTTTATACCCATACATAAAAAATAACAATAACGCATTTGTTTTATTATTATTAAATATATTCCTTCGTAACCACTATTTCATAAGAAAGTCATTCTATCCACTTTTTTTTAATAAAAGCTGATTTTTAGTAATGGTATAACACATTTTTTCGCATATGACTTTTAATGTTATATTAAAGATGCGATAAAAAAGATAATTGTGATTGATATTCTGTCAAAATTATTACTATCGTAAGCGGTCTGGAAGAATCGGGATTTACACCCTCCTGTAATAAGATCGTTGGTTTGATGGATCATTTAACTTTTCTTTGCGGATGGATTTTATGAATTCGACGTAGAATATGTTAAGTTCGCTCTCCACTATGAAGATTGTTCTTCTTTGTATCGAATACTAACTAGCGTATCACAAGGCAGAGAGATTTTGATACGATGAAATTATTGAGATAGTTACCTTGAACGCGATGAAGGTGCTGTTGTAAATACATTAATGACTTTTTATCGCGATATTATTAAGTTTTATATTTGTAAATTAACAATTAATAGTAAATACGATTTAATTGTTGTTAGTATTGCTTTCCGCTTTTCGCAATATTTCATTAAATATTGGGTTAGAAAAATTTGTGTTATCGTACGCTTTTTCGACGTTTTCGTATAATCCCGCATTAATAAATTTTGTTAATTATGCTCCTATAATATAATTTTTATTATATTTCAAACAGCATTTATAATTGTACATTGTATTATAAACAATTATTATTGTATTACTGAATGTATAAAGGATTACAATAAAAGATAGTATTAAAAAAAGTTATGCAATATGATTTTATCGTATTTCGCTAATCATAATGCAATATAATTAGCGAGAAATACAATACAATAATTAGACATAAAAATAAAAAATAAATTTTTAATATACCTATCTGCAAAAACGGACTACTAAATTTATTAGTGGCCCGTTTTTTTACGGGTAAGTATTCTTACAAAGAAAAGAGGACCGCCGATGAAATCGGCGGAGGTGGTGGTGAGCCTCTAGCTCGTTTTTGCTAAATTAAACCTTAAATTAACGATATATGATTGGAAAAGTTTGAAGTGTATTCAAAGTCTTTATAATTGCTAATGATTACAGAGACTTTGGAATATACTTACATGTTAGTAAGTATGTTTAGTAAAAACGGGCTGAAAATCTGTATTTTAAAAAAAGATAATTTCGTAATTCCATTTTTATGCAAGCGTATATTATAAGACAAAATTCGCTAAGTTAACTTGATTGAATATTCAGTTTCGAGTTTCTTAATATTCAATAATTTTTATTTCCACAGTAGGAGATACGAAATTGAAATTTTTGTTTAAGGATCCATTAATAAACATTGTATCATTAAAAATTTATTAAATAAAAACGTAAAGATTGTTACTGCAGAACCTGGATTTGGATTTTCTTGAAATATACACGAATTTTGCGTTATGATATGCATTTTGTATACGAGATATCTTATACATAAAAGCAAAAGTGTTATAAAAATTTATAAATAATTTTTGTACTTTATATTTTATATTAAAAAGGTTTGAGTCTATTTTTTTTGCTGTATTATATTTTATTATGTTTTATTGTGTCTGATTACTTTGTATATTATAATTCTTTCCTTAAGCCATAAGGAATTGACCAATCACAGTTGAAAGTGAAGAAAATTAGTCGAATATAATTAAGTTTATGATTAAGTTGATTTTTTACTACACATAATTTCTTACTACGCATAATTAGATCCGGGTTTAATTGATTAATTTTTGACGATTTTAGGTTTACATAAATCAATCAGAGAGCCGTATTAGCATTAGCTTAAGACCTTGCTTGAGATTAAGCCCGGATCTACGGGCGGTATTCATAGTCGATTCTTGTATTCAAGATCGTCTTAAGTACAGTCTTAAGATGTCACGAACCAATCAGAAGGCCGTATTAGCATCTTAAGACATTACTTAAGACGATCTTGAAATAAGAACGGACTATGAATACCGCCCTACAATAGGTGTTTTAAACCTTAAATTGTAAGAAATTGACTAATTGCAGTCGAATTCGAGGTGAATAACCGACCATGGACGATTCGTCCATTTTTTATGCTTAAAGCTTAGAACTCTATTGTAGATCCGGAGTAATGGCTGGTTTATGCTGTGGTCTTAATCCTAAAATCCTAAAATTCGGCCAATAGGGCTGCCAGTCATTGGTCCTAACTGAAATATGTATTCCATTGGCTGAATTTTAGGATTTTACCGAAGCATAAACCAGGCGTAAGAATGGATTATGGATTTCGGCCATACAATCGATTCCCTGTTCTTTTTGGTTGAACTTTTGCACCAGTTCATCTTCCTTTTCTCTCCAGGAAGAAAAAAGAGGAAGAAAGATGAATTGGTGCAAAAGTTCAGCCAAAAAGAACAGGGCCTAAATATACGTTTGTTTCGCTTCATCTTATTGCATCTTGGGCCAGTTTCACCAACGCCAGTTAACTTAATCGGCCGTTAACTGACCAATCGTATTTGCTGTTTAGTAGAATTGATCAATCACGGTTGACAGTTAATCACGATTAAGCTTAATCGGCGTTGGTGAAACTGGCCCTGTGTGTACCAGGGCTGCGTTCGGAAACATCACCCGAGTGCCCCCGCGTGTCGTTTCATCCTTGTTTTTCACTCAATGGCTGCGTTCAGCAGACTCAACAGTTTTGCAACCGTTTTATGATTGTCTACTGAGATAGGACCATTCTTCTAGATCTAAAAGTATGATCCAATTAGCGCGAAGGAAACTTACAACAGTTGCAAAACAAACGTTCTGCTGAACGCACCCAATGTTCAATAAGAATCGAATAAGAATAAAACGATACACGGCGGCACCCGGGTGATATTTCCAAACGCAGCCCAGACGGTAGGTGCGTTCGGCATTGCAAATCGGAGGCATCCGTTTGCTCTTTCACCTCGCAAATCGTTCGGCAACTCGTATCTTTCTGCTACATGTCATCTCATCTGCGTTCGATATTAACATTTCTAGAGCTAATCGAGCTCCTCAATCCACTCTGGATTCAAAGATCGAGCTCGTGGAGCTAATGCAAGTTTTCACGCCTAAATTGAATTCATAACCTTTTCAGAGGTCCTGGGAATCGATTGTGTATCTTGAAATGAGGTGAAAATTACAAGTGAGCAAATTCACTAGTTATTGATCAATTAAATGATGAATATTCTAGTGAATTTGCTCACTTTTGTAATTTTCACCTCATTTCGAGTTACACAATCGACCCCCTGGTCGGCGCACGCGTTCGCTAAGTTTCACCCGAATCTCTTTCACGCAGTTGAAATAGGTTACTCATAAGTAACGCTACAAATTGTCTGCATTAAAAATAAAACTCTGCTAAAACAGTGAATTTGTTTTTAAAACAGTGAATCACTGCTGTGACAGATTTCCTAACCTGAATAGTTGTCGACTTTAATGATTAATATCTCAATTCCCAGGGCGGAACGACACTTTTTTTCTTGTTAAATCTTTATTTTTACGCGAAAACGCACCGATTGAGTGCATTTTTATCGAAATTTGAGGCGGCCGGGATCTTCTAAACATTTGCTATAATCTTAAATGACGTTAAATGACAGCTCTGTATCGTTCGGATGCGTCCAGAATTAATTTTTGGGTCTCGGTTTGTTCGAAGATCACGTGATCAAGCTCACCATCTGCTAGCTCGCATCTCAGATTTACATTGCCGAACGCAGCTGGTATAGCAATACAACAGACTTCAGGGGGTCGATTGTGTATCTCGAAATAAGATGAAATAAGGTGAAAATTATAAAAGTGAGCAAATTCACTAGAATACTCATAATTTAATTGTTCAATAACTAGTGAATTTGCTCACATTTGTAATTTTCACCTCATTTCAAAATATGCAATCGACTCCCTGAAGTGTTGCTTACGCAGAGGTACTAACCTCGATTACATTCGCGCCAAAAATACAAATTTTACGTGAATTAGAAAATTCTTAAAACTAAAAAATTCTCTCTTAAATTTCTACGTATAATAAATAAAATATTAAATTATGTAATATGTTTAGTCATCGGATAAATATACAATTTATAAAAATGTTTTATTTCGCTCAGGAGGATACAAATAGTTACAGTAAATGTCTAGCAATTTGTAAACTCTAGAATTGCTTATCCTTTAATCTTTGGCGATTAGATTTGTCTTCAGCTGTTCTTTCATTGGCACGAGCGTCATTTTGCAGATACATATAATAGTACAACATCCAACAATAAGTTATACCAATGGCACAGTATATAGAAGTAAATGCTAATGGTAAGAATGGCAGTTTGTCGCCGAGTAACAATTTATGCAGTACCACTTCGTAGACTGTAACTAGTGGCAGTGGTATTACGTACAGCCATTCATGTAATCGTAATAGAGGCTTGCCGTGGTGATTAGTCAAGATTAAAATCGATGAAAGCATATATGCCAGTGACAACAGTAATTTCAGAGAAGACAAGTTATCGGGATATAGCAATGGCAAGAGAGCAGTTTGTCCAGCACTGCTTAAAATAATGAATATGCGCGCGTCTTCCGCATGTAGCGCTGCGAGGACGCTAAAATTATTATAAAACATATTATATTACTATATTATTATATTTTAGCTCCAAATAAATACAAGCTTCGTAAGGTAATAAAACAGTAACTTTTATATGATGCGTTTAATATTTACTATGTATCAGAGTCTGGCCATGAAATAACAGACTTTTGATTGGCCTGTCGTTTTTGTCAACTTTAGTAAATTAGAACGTAAGATAATATAAATTTGAATGAATACTATACTATATGTATATAAAATATTATATATAATTATATATATATATATATAATAGATATATATATATCTTTTCTCATTTTTGTTTTGAAAACTTCTCATGGCCTGACTCTGTTATAAGGCGTATAATACTTACCACAAAGAAATAATTGCGGTTAATATAGCTTTCTCATGTACATGCCAGCCAAACATGAATGAACTTAAAGCACATAATACAATACACCTAATAAAAGCTTTCGAGTTCATGTAGGGCTTCTTACATAGCAAACACCATAATGCAGGCTAAAATAATTATATTAGTTGTTTAATTTATTCATGTGTATGTAGATAAAAAACATAATAAAAACATAAAAATATAATATATAATATTTAATACAGAAGAACAGTTAAGTCACTATGCGCTACATGGATAAACTTACGAGCATTGTCACGAAAGTCAGAAGAAATGTAACGATAGGGGTTGGAGTGGGTAATATAAGGAAGTTTTGTTCTTGCACTAGGCCACCCGTCATTACTGCAGACTTAACATCTTTCAACCATCCCAAGTGTTTCCATATCACAGATAGCACTTTCTCGGCGCCAATATATAGGGCCCAACCGTTCGCAGCCCAGTACGAATGCACCAGGCCCCTTTTAAATGGAAATAAACGGGAAATTACCTAATAACAATACACATATGTATATAAATGAAATATAATCTGCAATTATATAAATATTACCTGTGGTAATTGAGTTCTGAATGGACCAAAGGACACTGCTAGAACAGTCAGAACGATAAGTCCAAGACTAAATAACCGCCTGAAGAACTTTCCACTATTCAGACAGTGTGATTTTAGTAACCAGACAATGTATGCTGGTGCCACATACACATATAAATGTTTTAGATTTAGTAAAATGGAAAACCACATAGCACCGTTATGCACAGCACAAACCGTCATCTAGAAACGAGCTACTTTACTATAAGTAAATTCCAGTATATTACAAGATTTACCTCTTTGCCAGTCTTCGAAACGTTTGCCATTGATATCAACAGAATGCCAAGCAAAAAGCCATTGTATTGGAAATGTACATGGTCGACTATCAACAGTCCTATATTGCACAATGACAGAAATACGAAAACTATGTGGTTGTTCAAAGATTTGCAAAATGTCCTACTCATTCTGCAAAAAAAAAGAAACTCAGATTTACATTTTATATCGTACAAAAATTTCTACAGTACATATAGAGGATAGACAAAATAATGTAACTATTTAAAAAATATATTATCTACTTGTTTTATTAATAAGAATTCTGTTTACCATTTGTTTTTAATATAGAGTCTATTATTGTTGAAATAAAGTTCTTTTTGAATACTGTAGCAACTGCTACAGTATAATATTACATAGTATATTCTTCTAGCAGAACATCTTCTAATTACTTACGATATTAAAAGAGGAAGTCAGTTTCAGGAATCAATTTCTTGGTTGTTTCTCACTCTGTTCTTCAAGAAATTACAAATAATTTAAATCAGGCGATTACATTGATCAGGAAAGAAGTTGAAGTTTTGGAAAACTGAGGAACAATCTTGGAAAATAGAATAGGAAGAAAATTTTATCCTCCAATATAGTTATATAAGAAATGATGTTCTTCTAAGGATAAAAGATATTCTACTAAAAGAATAGTATAATACAATATTTCATAGTCAATTATTCAAGCACTAAGTGATTCAACAAGGATGGAAAATATTAAAAGCAAATGATAAACCAACTTCTTATTAAAGTAGGGAAATAAATAGTGTACTTCCTAAGTTCATATTATTTTGTTTATCCTCTGTATATAGATTTAAAAAATTAATCTTTCTTCTATGGAGATATAACTTTTTCAAAGAGATATATCTAATAAAAAGAATTGAATTTAGAACAGTAATGAATTACTGTGTGTGTGTGTGTGTTTTAACTCTTAGTTAACATAAGGTCTGTTCTTTTGGTTGAACTTCTTGCATAGTTCATTTTTCTTCCTTTTCCCTGCACGTTGAAAAAGAGAAAAGGTGAACCATGCAAGAACTTTAGCTAAAAAGAACAGACCTGTAGTCATAATAATTTTTCTCTGTATTCACGAAAATTACAATCGTTGTATTGGAATAATCTAACTGACGTTACATTACTTGGCGTTACACAAAAAAATTTGTACTACTGACGCGTTTATCCACTGGTTTATCTGTCAATTAACTACTGTCATACAACACCTTGCTTTTAGCCTTTTCTCACACCATTGTGATAACAAGATAACTAATCTACAAATTATGTTTATAATGCGTGATAACTATGACTCAACAATATTTATACATATATACTTCAGTAATGCGTTAATTATATTATGAGTTAACAATAGTTAAATTTATATTTGTTTTAATTTGCATGGAGAAGAATCAAACATTGATCAAAACATCTGTATAGTTAATAATTTTCTAATATAACATTTTTACGCATCGACAACTGTGTTGGTTCTTAATTGGCTTTTTCACAATTCTTTTTATTAGATTTATTCTTAGTATATATATCTTTAGTATATATATATATATCTTTTATATTTATTTAATAACAATAAGTTAAAGATCTTTTTAATTATATTACCATGTGAAGGTTGTTAATATAATTAAATAAATTTCGTACTTACTCTCTTACTCCATAAGCAAATATCAGATCGGCAAGTATAACAGTGCCTCTCTGGAAATATATAGTGGCTGACGAGGCATAATTCAAATTCTCCACCTTAAGCATTTCTGGATCGAAAAATGCAGCCACTTGGCTGAGGCAGTACTCAAACCATGCAAATAGAGGCGGATAATCAAGAGTCCAAGGAGATTGTGCATTCACATACCATTCTGCAACAGGTAGACTATATGTAATGGCCAGCCAATTGCGATGTACCTCAAAATCAGTAGAGCGGCTGCACAAAAATAGATGTAAACCTCAATATAAGTAATCTTTCACAAATAGACCAGCAAAGAGATTGTACAAAACGTCTGCTTACTAAGTAGGAATCAGGAGAATCTTAATGCAGGTGATCAGAAGAAAGGTCTTCAAAAGTACATTGTTGGGTCTCCAAAGGACAGAAGAAGAGGATGAAGAAGAAAAAACATCCTTTCCATCCTGCTTCACTTGAGCTTCTGTTGAAATGTGTTTTTCTTCGGTTGACATGTTAACTTTAAGGGAGTAGATGTGGCAGCCACTATGTGTCTAGGTACAGTTTTCTTTAAAACTTTGTTCTGAAAAAGGAAAATAAAAAGTATTATCCAGAAGTCTTATTTTAGTTATTTAATATTTAAGTTCATTTTTCTTCTATCTCATAAAGATAACGTAAATTTAACTATATACTAATAAAAAATACAAATATAAAATCTCAAAATTAAAATTTTTTGGGGTTCTAACCACTCCATCTACCAATTTGCGTATCTTTACCAGGGTTATATGTTTACGCGTAAAATATAATAATTTACATCGCTGACGAAAATTTCTCAGAATTTTTCATATATGTTACTTATGAAATATCGTCAGATTTCTTAAAGTTTTTGTAAGTATAATTTCTAATGAAATGTTATATATAAAATCTAAAAAATTAAAAAATATTTTTTAAAAATTATGGGATGAGAAATTTCAGAATTCATTTGTATGAAAAATTCTGAGAGAAGATGTAAACTTTTCGATATATAAAAATTATGAGAAAAATTTTCACCAGGGTGACGAGAATAGTACCTCGTCGGTGTTTACGTGTATAAAATGTAAACTACGTAGTACGTGTCACTATGTGAACAATCTATGGCTGCGTTCCGTTTCACGCATGATGTGCATAATGCATCATTTATCCTTGTTTAACATTCGGTGAATAACAAGGATAAAAGATGCATCATGTGCATCATGCGTGAAACGGAACGCAGCCTAAAATATGGATAATCGAATCACCTGGAAACCATCTACCTACTTAAAATTTAATTTAACTTACATTGCTACTTAAAATTTAACTTAACATAACTTAACTTACTTTGCTATTTATTGGCGTCAATCGCGATAATTCTCGATGCATTCCGCAATTGTGACAGGCTTTAGGTAACAAACATTTGGCGAAAATATTGGGTGCATTCAGTACCACGACCGCTCACTGAGCTTTTGTATCTGTTTGGTCTATATTTTTAGTTCTAACGGAATATACCAATCAGATGCAAGAGCTCACTGAGCCGTCAGTGAGCGGTGTAGTACTGAATGTACCCTTTGACAACGCGAGCATATGCGGCAAGTAAGGTTAGGAGCAGGCACGTGGTGCGATGCATGACAATTTTAGGTTAGGTTCGATAGAGAACAACAGAGAATTGGATTCGGACGGAACTGCCGAGTTATGATAGTTCTCGGGTTACCGCCGGCTTTACGCAAGGCCGTGCATCTCGCTCAAAGCTTCAGTCGGTGTCGCGTGACACGTGATATTTCGAGGTTCGATCAGTGTCGAACGTTTAACAGAAAGCCGGAGCAGATTGACAGCAACGGCAATAAGAAGCCGCGGCCAAAAACAGAGCCGATTCCGAAGATCACGCTCTTGTCATCGGACAACTCGACCACTGTGACCGTGCTGGAAGTGGCTCAGCGTTTGGCGAAACGGCGCAACCTTACCCTCATTAAGGTCAGCGACCTTGAGAGTAAGACGCAGCGACCGCTCTATAAGTTAGTGAGCAATACCAACATTCTCGAGCACCAGACCGAAGAGGATACTCAGGACACCAACAAGGCTGCACAGAAGTCGAGCAAGAGTACTAAAATATTCTACGTATCCGCGAAGATCACTGAACATGACCTACAGACGAAGACGAAGAACATGATGAAATTATTGAACAAGGAATACAAAGTTAAGATCGCCATTACTCTGGACGGTGCCGACGGGGTGAGTTCTGTGATTCTTTCCTCTGCTTTTTGGTATATAACTGATCAGCGAAAAGAGATTATCAAGAGGACTATCAGATAAAAATGCAATAACGAAGAATTTCTTTATATTAAATACCTATAAAAACCAACATCAATTATTTGTATGTACAATAAAGTCTTTATTACATATTATTAAAAAACAATTAATTTGATTTAATTTAATTGCTTTTTTTAATAATATGTAATAATTTATTTGTTTTTTAATAGTATGTAATAAAGACTTTATATATAATATAAATATACTGCACAAACAACTGCAGATGTCAGCTCTTATAATTTACATTTAGTCGATTTATTTTCTCTACGAACCTTTTTCTTCTTTTGATATTCTAATTATCAGTTGTTTAAATAGTAATTAAATCTTTGTAATGAAAATTTTTCTCTGAATTTTTCATATAATATTTATTCAAATAATTATTTATGTAAATTTCAAAACTTCAGAGTTTTTGCATTTCACAATGTTTTAGAAAATTTCTTAGATTTTTTTTAAATACAAATTGGAATTTGTATTAAAAAAATCTAATTACTTTTTAAAAGTTTTGAAAAATATCTACATCTTTTCAAGAATTTTTCATATATGTGTATTCTAAAATATTCCAAGATTTCTCTCATTTTATAATTTCTGATAAAATTTTATAAAATCTGAAAAAAATTTAAGGTATTTTTTTTATTATAAAATATGTTTGAAAAGCCTTAGAAATCATAGAATATTTCAGAATTTGTCTATAAAAAGTTCTAAAAAAAATATAGACTTTCTCAGTATTTTTGAAAAGTGTTCCAATTCATATAAAAATTGTGGGAAAAATTTTCAAGATTGATAATCTATATAAATGGTATCTTTTAAGGTAATTGTTTGAAAGTTATATAATATTTAAGCAAACAATGTTGAGATAAAAAACCTTTCATGAAAAACATAATAATTATTTAATTACATGCAAGTTTTTTCATTTAACATATAGGGTAAGGTGCAAAGAGTCATCGAGGATGTTGTAAGAAATGATGGCAGTATCCAGCGAATGCCATCAAAGAAGAACGTAATTTTACTCTTAATAAATCCTTCACATAAGAATGAAGACGTTTCTGTAAATAATAAAGATGAGACTGAAAATTCCAGTATAGTTAATAATGAAAGAGGTACGTGAGATTGAATGTTATAAATATAGATAGATGAAATCAGAATTTATCACTGTTGACATGCAAAAAAAATTAGTTCTTCATGTAATTAAATTAATGTAATAATAATATGTGTACGTATTTATGTATGCATTCATGTATATATACAATGTGAATACACTTATACTGATTATATTTATTTTGAATATATTATATTATAACGGATTTACAAAAGAATAACAGGTAAATAGCTTTTTTGTACCATACCTACGATATCATTATTGTCAATGAAGAGAATTCCATGTTAATAAAACTTCCCGTTACGCGTCAAACAAACAACTTACTGTCTATCGAACTACTGATATGTCTACAAGTCTGTTTTTTATTCCTGCACTAGATTGCACTAAAATTACTCTCTTGCTTTCACCAAATATCAAACATATATCTATCTCACTTTGAGTTCCAAAAGTGTACACTAATTCAGCTACAAAAAACAAACCCAAAATCGCATTTTACAATAGTATTTTAAAATATTGTGGTTCTCAGTTTTCAACTGAAGTTGTTATATAAACTTTGGTCTTACAATGAGATCTGCGTGATAAATGCTACAAATATGACGATACGCGTATAAATAAATGTCATTACGAGTGGTCTTCTTCTCATTTTACTACCCGCGCTAGAAAGGAGCAACACTCTCTTAACATTAATATTATTATGTCGCGGTTATATTCTGATTTTACCCTTTTGCTATCATTAAGTAGATATCAAATGATTTGTCTTCGCCTTTTGCGAAAAACTATTATGACTATTCGATATTATTTTATTATGGGTATGGATAATTGCAAAAATTCTAACGTTTTCTTTTTTCTAAGCACAACTGATGTGACGCAATGGAACGCAAATCCATTTTGCTTTAACTTAATATCATGTTAGGGAAAATCCTTCACGTGTTACAGCTTTAAGGTAAATAAAGTTATACGAAATATTAAGTAATTCAGCATTGGCACGACGAGTATCGTAAAATGATGTGGTACGATTTCTCTGTGCGTAGTAAATTACACTGGAGGACGAAGAACATGAACATAGAGAGAAACAATTCCTTTTTTTTTACTATAGCTATTACAGAAGAACATTACATGAACTTCTGTTCTCTATACTGAAAAAGATTTACTAAATCTTAATACATATATCTTTGAATAATATCAACAATAAGTAAATATTTACTTACAGTCCTTACAGTAAATAAATATTAATAAAAGAAATGATAGTTGAATCAAATTAATGGTTTTTGTATCAAATAAATATATGTTTATATTAATAAAATTTACTTAGAATTATTCAAACAAGTATTTATTAAAATTTAATTTTTTTTCAGTGTCTAGAAAATAATTAGCGAATGTGCAATGCGTCTTAAGACTATAGTTAAATGTTGGTTCAAATTGTGTAGAGATATATCACAAGATAGAGAAATCGATTTTTCTATTTTATAGATTTTTTTGTTTCTTTAAAGTAGTATTTACTTTTATTGATTTTGAAAATTCATATTTTTTGTTCTTTTTCAGGAAATTAAATTTAATATGTAAGTCAAAAAAGATGATTATATTGTAAAATAAACGTAGATTAACTTCAAAATCTAAAATATCTTTAACTTTGCTATCAAATGAAATATGTATTTTATCATGTCATTCGCTGTTTCCCTGATTTTTATCTCGTAAACTCTATCTTCACTATGAAAACGACGAACATCCAAGTGAATGTCCGATAAAGTTGTGTTGTCCGTGTTATTTTTATTCTCTGATATAGCTTCGCTACCTCTATTCCTAAATGCGCTCCGAGATTTTGACTGCGTGACATCTAAGAGGGAGTGTCACTCATAATCAGTCTAGTCATATAAATTCCAATGTTCCAAACAGAATCGCCGTGCAAATCGCTATCGATTAACTAGCGACAAAATTGTGGAAACGTTACGCCCGTCTATTGCGGACATTCCATCTTGCGGCATTTCTTGAATTCTACCAAGGTTGGACAGAGTTTGGCCCAGGCTCCTCTCGGTTTCACCGTTATACTTCTGACTCTACTTCGTAACCCCTCGTCACAGGTCGCACTGCACTTTGACCACGTTGACCATGGTGTCACTTTACAATCCACTGTAACTTTACGAACGAGATGGTTAGACAAACAAAACTTACGATCATTCTTCACTAAAAGAAAAATATATTATAGTTACAGCAACTATATATAAGTTTTATATGTAGAAGTATATAGTTGAACGAAATTAAATATATATGTATAGTTGAATAAAACTAAAAAGTTTTACATATTACCATCCAGCATCAGCTTATATTAACCTGCATTTTTTACTTATTTTGATTTATTTCTTTGAACTCTTATTATTCAAGATAGATATTGTTGAATACAACTATTTTATAGTTATTCATGCAACTACTGAGCCTATTAAGTAGTTTATTCCATTATATAACTATAGTGGAATACGGTCCAATATATACTGAACTAGGTAACTATTACACTCAATACTATCTAATACTTAATATGACCTACTTGCTGTTTGTAGATAGTTACATAGATGGTTAAAACTTTATTGCATCCAAAATAGAAAACGTTTCTAAACATTAATTGAAAATGTGAGACATTTTCAATATTCACAAATATTGAAAATGTCTTACATTTTCAATTAATGTTTAGAAATGTTTTTTACTTTGAATTTAATCATCAATTTTTAATGTTGGACTCAGCAAAAATCGCTAGACCAAATCGAGTACAGTTTTTTACCTTACATTAATTTTATTATTTTATATAATCTTATAAACTTATATAGAGTTGTCTATCTATATGGTTGCCACTACTACGTTTTTTCTTTGAATTTTGTTAAAATATTTTATTAAACATATATCAAACTCGTCCCCAGCCAGATCATGAATCAATAAATTGGTTTCACCTATTGCGTTAATTCGTTTGACGGGCTTTTCACTCGTTAATGAGTACATTTCATCGAAACCAATTTTGTTTGCTGGAACAATTTTTCTTAATACGGAGAAATTTAATATCGTTTATGTACTCGAAGCATTAAATTTACTGCGTGTAAATTCAGTATATTTTATACGTATGTAAAGAAATAAAAAGCGGGAAATTCTGATGAAATAAATTTCAAATTCACAGAATTCTGCGATTTTTATTTATCCATTTGAAGCGAGATTTTAAAGTGACATAGGACTTACTCTCATAATCGGTTCCGGTATCTTTGTCTCTATGAAATCGCCGACCTGTTCCATCACCCTGTAGAGCTACAAAATTTATTTCTTATTTATATTAATTTTTAATAGTAGAATTGATTAAAAAAAAAAACAAAAATTCCGTTTTCATATGATAAAAGATATTTAAAAATTTAGCAACATGAATACATCAAGCTTTCGTAACTGTTTCAATAATTAAATTAGATTAGTGATAAATTAGAGAAAATAATACTTACAACAAGGTGGAATCTTGTGACACTTCTTTTTTCGAAGAATCTTCTTTGGACAGCTTTTACCTCCATTCTCGGCTGGAATCTGTTCGCAAGAGAAATCAATTTTAGATTTACGTACATTCTTTTACAACGTAGTAATATGTGTATACATATATGTATAATTTCTTTGATTGGAGGATTTATAAATAATAGTTATTGCTCGTTGAAACATTATTGTGTTTTTGTTCTGTGTCGTAAGCATCGAAAAATTTTAATAGATACATGAATAAATTTCTAATAATACCATAATTTCCCTGATGCTCATAGTGTATCCACGACAGTTATCACAACGGGTCCATTTACTCCATTCGGAGACCTGACAGTCCACTTTGCCATTTTCATTTGATTCCATTATCTGGCTGCTTGCTTGAATGCCTTTAAAATTCTCCTTTTCTGTAAAGAGGCGCAAGATGATCATTAGCGAAGCAAAAATTTCTATGCATTGCATTTCTTGGCTAATGGTTTTTAAATTCGTATTTTCCATAAGAACAGAATATACGTATTCTGTGTGTGTATGTGTATGTGTATTCATAATGGATCTCTGTCATAAATATTGATTTGATATTAACGAGAAATGATTAATTTTTGTATAAAGCAATTAATTATCACCGTGTTGCGCTCTCTTCGCTTTCGTGCTGCGTTGCTCCTGAACGGGAATATGATAGCTGAGAACGCTGCTAAGGGACACCTTCAAGTTTTTCATAATTGTCGACATATTCGCCCTCAATTCTCCTGAATTCGTTAGTAAGCGTGTGCAAGTTATAACACAAATTGATTATTCGTGAAAAGACAGTTTACTGATAATGCGGAAGTCAGAAGCGTTATATGTGATGCAGATTAAGAGTTCATCAGACGGCGAAAAAGCGCATAATTTTTGAAAACCTTAAAAGAATAAAATAAATATTCAAATATAATCTAATTTATTATAATTCTATTATAATCTTTCTTTCACATATGTTAAGATATTAGTAATAATTAATATTTTTAAAAAACTTAAAATCACAAGTCGATAAGTAATGTACGACTATTTTTTGCGTTTTGGTTTGCTATATTGATTCCGCCATTTTCAATTTTCAAAATTTGAGATCGGATTCGAAATCAGCAACCCCGAAAATACCCTAATATCATGTTCCACTGCGATTGGAATACTTCATGAATTTTAGTCACTTTTTCAGAAATCTATATCCCACTGATGAATTGGTGGAAAATTTTATTAGCATATATGTGCGTGTGAGGATCTCATAATTAACAACCTTATCATGATGCGTCATTATAAAACAGTAAATATGGCGCATTAACTTACTTTGCAAATTATTGCAGACTTTATAACAATCCTGCTCGTTTGGGAAATTGTTTCGATTAGCGCCGCATCCAGTGTAGAAGAAGTAACGACAGCGGCCCGTCTGATTGTCGAAGTAGGTTCGTAATTTGTTCTCATTACAAGTTCCCTTCTGCAGGGGTTCGCTACAAATCTCTAATTACAAATCTCTAATTAATATTTCGCTATTATAGTTATACAGATAATACAAAAGACGCGCAGTTATAGTAACGAAGATAAAACGCAAGGCCAAAGTAACGACTAACTATTGGTTGCTAAAAATTTTGTTAGCAAAAATATACGACGGAGATATATTTATATATCGATTATTTTTAATATACGCTATTTATACCTAAAGTGCAATGAATCAAATATCGTTAGAATTTTTCGCACTGTCGGGACTCTTTCTTGTTTCGTACTGTTAAATAAATTAGAAAAGTTGACAGTTAACATTTTACGTACTTTCTGCCTCTTCCTTCGTGTAATTACAGCTCGAAATTTCAGCTATGCATGGCACCATTTGCATTTTGCATTTCTCATCATCCTTATCCGATTGATCTGGATACAATAATTGCCTAGATCTTATCTTGATGCCGGGTCCACAACTGGCAGTGCACAGCGACCACGTGGCCCATTCTGTGTAGCGATCGGCTGGACAAGTCTGCGACCAAGAATAAAAAATCGATTAACATAAAAAAGGACGATTCATCAAGAAAGTTGTGGAAGTGAACTCTTTTCTTCTCTGCCAAGCATTTGTGATAAATTCGAAAAATCTTTTAAACGAGCATTTTCATGGATTATGGACATAAACTTTTTTTTCTTTGAAAGTTATTTAGCCATGCGCTATATTGCATGAAAATGTCGTATATTAATTGTAATACCCGTATCAGACTTGAGATCGAGATCGAGATTGAATTTAACCAATCAGAAGAAAGGAAACCAATATCAAGTTTAGTGAACTTTGTTTTAATTGGTCAAATTCAATCTCAATCTCAATCTCTATATGGATATTAGAAAGTATGACAAAGAAGTTTGCTCTTCTAAATAAGTATTAAAAAAGATTTTAGAAGATGTAAATTTTTTTACTCTTGCGTTTAATATGAATTTTTGTTAATCATGAAGATTACTTATTGCCAAAATAATTTAATGACACTTGATCATAACATTCTTTACACGATGATTTCGCATGTAAAATATCGTAAATATATAAGTGTATGATTGATAATGATGGTTAGTAACAATTATTAGGTCAAAATTCTCTATTGACTCGTTGCAGTTGTGATATCACACACAAGATATCGCAACATTTAAAGGGTTCTCTTGTCAGGTAAAACTTTAAATTTTCAGAATTTTTTCTTTTAATTTCACGTCTTAAGGATAACATATATTTCTGAAATATCTTGATATCTACAGAAAATTCTGATCAGGTATTGTTTGACGTGATGAAGAGATTAAAAATTTTGAAATATTTTTCAAACCTAATATAATAAAGATAAAAAGTTTTAGCTGTTAAGACAATAAGTTTCTTAAATTCGTAAAAGTTGGTTGTTTTTTTTATCATTCTGAGCGAGCAAATCTTCTTATTAAGTTAATAAATTTAGATATGTCGTTCGTTTTCTCTTAGTGACAAGAATAAACTGCGTCAAAAAGGAAAACAAGCCGCTGTATCTTTGATCGTAAAGCTATCGTGATACAGCAAGGGAATTTAAGGGGTTAGGCCAGTCTAGGATTTTCAAAAAATCGAAATTTTTTGTTTTGGCTTAAAGTACACCTTGGGGTCCTAAAAACATTATTCAATTGGTAGAATAGTGAAAAAAAAATTTTTTCCCTGTTCAATCCGCTGTAGTGTCGAAGCGTTCGGAGCGGGCGACGAGCGCATTTTCTACCTGCCGCGGTGGGCTTCCTTTCGTCCCCCTTTTACGACTCTTACCCTCTGCACTAATGTACCAACAGTAATGTACCAACGGTTCAGAAAGGAAGAAGATGAGTTCCACGTGTCCATGGAAGGTGAAATGTACGGCGCAGGCATCGCAGAAGGTATAACGAAATTTTCAGTAAAACTTTAAACGCGTTTTTCTCGAAACTGCATTTTTCAAATCGGGCGACGATGGTACTCGAAGACTATCGCACGTATCCACTTGAAATTTTAACTGTAGCTTCACAGTAACATTATCTAGTAAACTACGTACGATTTTTTTGTTATCATTGCAACTTTTTTTTTATAAACAATTTACTGCTCATTTTTTCGGTCAAAAATTGAACCTTTTTTTTACAAGTCCGCCATTTTGCGAAAAATTGATGTAAAGCTAAAAACATACGTACTTTACTAGCAAGTCTTATGTAGATTAAGATCCCGTTTTTTATTTTGTTTCAGATAGCACGAGTTCCTAGAATCACCGTCGCCCGTAGAGGCCCTCTTGAAAAAGGTGATTCCGAAGATTGGCCCAGTAGCCGCCATTTTGTATCAAAATGTCAATATAAAAATTTTTTTATACACTCAAATACATGTTTAATAAAGTCTGAAAGAGAGAAATTCGATTCCTTTTTCCTTACTCCCAGAATAAATTGTCAAAGTTAGGCCTTTTTTGAGGACTCTAGACTGGCCTAACCCCTTAAAAGCACTCGGAAATGCATCTGTAGTAATATTTAATAAAGAAAAGGAAAAAAAATTAATTCTTCACGGTACTTAGATCCTTCAATGCGCTTTGTATTTACCGCTTCTTGCGTGCTCTAATGGCAGTCTATAAAAAGAATATATGATTAAATTTTTCATACACCGAGGTGCTAGATTTCCCTTGCTGATATCGTGTGACTTACGTGAGAGTGCCAGTGCCATGGATGGATCTACGAGAAATGGTATACAGATATCGATTATTCGTGCGAAGCTATCGCCGCTGGCTGCCTGGTGATTTAATACTTAGCAAAGCTGCTGGATTCGTTGTAATAAATATCGAGCGGATCGTTTATCTTGTCTATGTTAGAGATACGAAGTCCGCTTGATATCTATTCGATATAAAGTACATCAATAGTAGTATATGAATGAACCTTTCGACGAACTTAATTTTTCGGACCAAATTGATCGAATGTATTTTATTTGTTCGAATAAAATCCGGAAACTGGAAAATAAATATCAATTTACGGGGTAAATGCTACTTGAAGATCAGATTTGATTCTACCAAAAAAATAAACGAAGCTACTCGCATGTGAAAAAAATCTAAGAAAAATTAATAAATCAAAACAAAAATATTTGACATTAATTAAAAGCAAGTTAAATTAAAATTTTATTTAAAAAAATTTAATTAAAAGCAAATTAAGCAGATTAAAAGAGCTTTGCGTCTTAATCCTCGAGGACAAAATAAGAGAATTATTTATTTTGATTAATTCTTAATCGAGATCTCAACAAAAATTTAATATAAAGTTCGAGAATATTATTTAATATAGAAAATTAAAAAATCTCAATAATTATGGTGTTCGATAAAACTTTTGCTTAAAAGAAAAGTCAGCATCGGATTTATCATAGAATTCGAATATCGTTTCTTTTTTCTTTTCTGTAAAGTAATGCTTAGCGATCGTAGTAACCAATAGTAAGTTTAGCAATTGTAATTTAATACAATTTCGCACTTCGTGAATCAGCTTCGTTGGAAATCTCGTTTCCATCTGATCGTTTAGTCTCGATATCCTTGAACGTTCTCATACCTGCAGCCATTCCTGTCCGTTTCCATCCGCCATCTCGCCGGTATAATCCTCGTCCTCATCATTGTTGTCCAAATGATTCAATCGTTGTCTTACCTCCTCCGTGTCTTCGCCATCGCAAGGTTGATATCCGCAATTGATCGACTGCTGGAGTTGCGGTGCATTCGGCACGGCTCTGCACTGCTTCCGATACTTCTTCTCCCGGAAGTTTCTGAATCGGGTCTTGATGCCGTCACTACAGCTCGACGAGCATGGACTCCACGAGTTCCACTGGGTTAACTTGCACATTTCGCTGTCCAATAGTCCGTCGTAACGACCGTTGTTAACGCTAGTGAATTATAAGTGCAATTATTTCACAATGCAAATTCAAGCAGTGTAACAATTGTCACGATAACGTTGAAATGTGTAAATAAATCATTACTGAGTGACTTTTAGTAATCATTTCGGAGACATTTTGATGTCTCCCTGATGAAAATTTTTCTCAGAATTTTTCATATAATTTTTTAAAATTTTTATATAAAATTCTGAATTCTTCAAAATTTCTGAGTAATTTTATATATTTTTTAAAAAAATTTCTCAGATATATATATTTTTTAAAACAAATTGGAACACATTTCAGAAATACCGAAAACATTTACACACTCTCTTCTTGAAAAACCTTAATCCAAAAGAGTGAAAAAATATTGTCACTATTAAAAAGAGTAAAAATATTTGCACTCTTGAATAAGAATGGCTGATTTTCACTCTTTTTCTTGGAGTGAGATTTACTCCAAAGGAAAGAAGTCTCATTTCTTTAAAAAGAGTGAGATTTTTTCCTTTGGAGTAATCTCATCAAGGAAGTGAAATCTTACTCCAAAAAAAAAGAATGAAAATCTGCCGCTCTTATTCAAGAGTGTAAATATTTTCACTCTTTTTCAATAGTGGCAGTATCTTCATTCTTTTGGAGTGTGCGATTTCATTCCAAACAATTTAGAAAGCACATCGATCTCTTCTAAAATTCTTCATACACGTGAATTACGAAATATTCTAAGATTTCTAAGATTTTTCATCCTACAATTTCTGATGAAATCTTATAAAAACTAAGAAGTTTAAAATATTTTTTCAGAAATTATAGAATGGGAAATTTTAATTTTAGAATATTTTAAAATTCATATGTATGAAAAATTCTATAAGAAAAGATGTAGATTTTCTGAAAAATATTTCAATTCATATAAAAATTTTGTCGATTTGACGTTGATTCCATTGCCATTTCTCACTCTCTGGGACAGTTTCAACTGCATATTACGATTGCATGTTAGGTGACACGAGAATATATTTAATAATTAATTTATCGAATCGTATAATTTTTGTATTTTAAGACAGTAATAGGCGAGCAATTATATGCTCTTGCAATAAACTGTATGACTTTTTTGTTTAAAGTATGCAAAAATAAGAACCAGAATGAAAAATTTTTGTTTAAAGTATGAAAATCGAAATAGAAAAATAAATAAGAAGTGAAACTTTACGATAGATGAAAACATAAATTTTTTAAATACATAGAAAAAAATTTTAAGAAAAGTAAAACACACGAGAGAGAGGGGGAGGATTCATCAGTAACTAAAGAATTTTGAGAAAAAAGTTTTATAAATTAGTTTTTCGTGAGATTAGAAAAAGATGCATTACCAATACGGGTTTTGTGAATTATAGCAGGCTCTTCGATCTGTGAGAGATGTACTGCATTTGTTCGCAAAAGCCGCAGCTTCGTTGCGAAAACGACGTTGTCTCAGCTTGATGCCTTTGCCGCAGGAGACCGAACATTCGCCCCACTCGTCCCAAGAAGACACTTCACAGGCTTTTACATACAAAAAACATTTATTATTATCTTTTTAGATGTCTCACATAAAAACCGCGTGCATCTAAAGTTCATAATTAATGCACTTAAAACAAGAATTACGTTATACAATTAGTAATAACATAATTTACGTACTACAGATTTATCATGTAATGTCTGTCTATAGAATGGAAAGCAAATAATATGTTGCGAAGCGAAAAATATGCAGTTAGACAAATTACGTAAGGTATAAAAGTAAACAAATGCTTATTTAGACTTATCCCGTTTTAAAACAGTTCTCGCATGAACAATTTAGGGAATAATTATGCGGATCTGTACGTGACGTGGAAATTCATGATAAATGTTACTTTAATCGTTCAACTTCGCGGAAACTCGTTCACGAGTTTTAGTGTTTCAGAACTGGTGTTTAATTCTGCATTTTTTTCCTCGGTAAAATATAAATTTTTTACATCGTCGAGACCCTAGTAAAAATTCTTCTCATAATTTTTATACGATTGTAGTATTTTTCAGAAATACTCAGAAATATTCGGAAAGTTTACATCTTCTCTCAGAATTTTTCTTATATATATCTTATGATATTTCATAATTAACTTATATGGAAAATTCTGAGAAAAGATATAGATTTTCTGAGAAGTGTTTCAATTTATATAAAAAAATGTGAGAAAGTTATAAAAAATTATATAGAAATTCTGAAAAATTATATGAAAAATTTTAAGAAAAATTTTCACTAGGGGAGAACTGCAGGTCAGACATTAATGTGCTGTTTTAAAATTTCCAAGTGATACAATTAACTGTCATAAATTCAAACGATATTTTCTATTTTATTTTTTATTCGTATGCACTGTACCTGTATCAGTTAGCGTATCGTCGAAGTTACCGCAGGTTTTCTCGTACAATCTCTGCCTCTTGAGATAAAGCTTCGCAAGAGGTTTCATGTCTAGACCAGACGGATCGTAAAAAGGTGATCTCGAATCATTCGGATATGTTGATGCGATACGGTGAATCGGAATCTGTGGATCCGTCGGCGAATCGGGCGACTAATAATTAATACGAGGAAAATAAATATTGCTTAACGAAATTATAAATATTTGTTATATGATATTTTTCTATAAATTTCTTAAAACGTTTTCTTCGTTGAAGGAAGAACTTCCTTGTAGTTTTATTTCTCTTCAAATTTTTTTTCCAATCAATATTTTTATTCGATCTTAATATAATAACGAATAGATCTGCTGTTATAAGAAACGTATCAATAAATTCTTGCTGTTAACGCACGGAAAAAAATTTTTCGCAAGAAAAGTAAGAGAAGGTAGAAGGAAAATTCTTACTCGTCGGAAAAATGCCGAGGGAGCAACAACGTCAGCGATTCTTGTTGCGTACTACGAGGGTGAACTGATAAAATTAAGATATTCTCTCTCAAGAAGGATTATTACGATCCCTCAACGCTGACAATTCACCCGCTAGGTGAAATATAAATCAACCGTGTTTGTTTTGATGCGAACTCTTCAGAAATTTTAAATGAATTTTTCCTTTATAAAATACGCTAAAACATTTGTCAATTTATCCGTCAAATTATAAGAAATTGAAAATAAAAGTTGATATCTGTTTACTTTACCACGTATGTAATTCCGTCGTCAGTGCCAGCATCGTAAGGATAGAGATTTAATTGCTTATGTTCTATCCAGGAACAATTAGGCAGACAGAGCTCGAGTCCGGAAACCCCTACGAACCAATCAGGCGAAGGATCTGCGGAAAAATTAAAATCACGCGGTGAGAATTATTATTTTACAATTTAATACGAATTTAATGTCTCTTTTGTATAGTAAAAATTAGCCTTACCAATCATAGAAACCAAACTCATTAAATGATGCATTCTGTCAACTCGAAACACAGCAAAGGTCTTGCCAGTGACGTTCGGATAACTGATACCTCTTGCTTTTATTATAGTCCTTATCTCTTCGCTCTGTAACAAACAATAAATTCAAGTGATAAATGCTCATAATTTATATGTATCTATGTTTTTGTAATAAATATTTTTATGTCTCCTAATAAATACATACATTTATGAAGAACTATTTTTGAGTTTCCGACAAGCTCCTGTGAAGCTTTCAAAAAATAACACAATCCCTAACTTTCACAATTAATTCTTTTTACTTAATTATAATGTCAATAATGGAAATAATTAGAATTTGAAAGTCAGTTTGGAAATCAGTGCTTAAGGTAAGAGTATGCACCGCTTAATTAAGCTTTACGGCGCAACTATAAAGCCCATTCTACAATTGCATAAGTGTAGTTGTAAGTGGTTGTAGTTGTACGAATTGACCAATTGCAATCGAATATTTTCCTCATATTTGACTGTGATTGGTTAATTCTCGTAACTACAACCATTTATAATAACTATGCTTACGTAATTATAGAATGGGTTTAATTATAGATCGCAGCAGCTGTAACTCACATAGAACGTGCCTTTTTGATTAGCTAATCTGTGTAAAAGATAGTCATGATTATTGCAGCGATAAAAGAGATATATTAATTTTTGTAATTTTTGTAAGTAATTATAAAAGTAATTATTAATCCATGATTCTCTAATTTATTTTAGTGAAATTTTTTTTTATATTTATGTGTATGAAATAGTCTCTTTATATTTTATAACAGCATATTAATGGAATTATTATGATATAAATGAAATATTGAAAACTAAAAGGTAATTTATTTGAGCAGAAAAAACTAATTTATCTTTCAAGGGTAGTTTTTCGCCATTAATAGTGCCTTCCGATGCATGTATTCGATCGGGGTATTTTTTATTTGTTGTCTGGCATGTAGATGTAAGCTCTGCGCAAAAGAAGAAATGGACCAAACCATTTTGAAAAAAATCGCTCCAAGAACGTTCCAAACTTCAACCAGCTTTTATCTTAAACTTTCGGAAATAGGACAAAGTGGATTAAAAACTTTGTATAGCTCTTCCTCAAGGGTGTAAAATTTCATATATATTGCATCTCTTACCCGATGCTTTAACTCGGACTCTAATAACCTTGTTGCACCGAACTCAGCAACTTGTCGTAGTCCAATACTAGCCATGCCGTAGTTACGCCAGAATAAATAATTGCTAGTGTGCGATGCGCCGATCACGTCTGAAAATCGGATCAGCCAGCCTTTGCTAGGGAAATCCTATAGGAAAACAGAATAATGAACGACAATTAATCAGAGAGGTGTCGATCGTGTGAAAGGTTCCCACAAATGATCTGGTCGTGATTCTAAAAATATGCTGAACAAAAAGAATACTATAAGCTATGTTTTTTAGGTATTTGGGTTTGAGAGACATTATATCCAAGTAATCTACTTTTAATTCTTTCAACCGCAAATATAATATCTTTTTCTTTATATATCTACATGTGTATCTATTATTTAATATATTCGGAAAATATAAATTTTCCTCTTATTTTTAAAAAAATATCGCCTTACAAAGATACACATTAAAGTCTTGTGATTTGCAAGATTTTAACGTTCTAGATTGTATCCTTCGAAAGCTTTAATTTACTTCTCAAGCAATTGAAGGAAAATTTATATTTCCCGATTATATATAAATAAGTTTTATTTTGCTTAATAAAGTTTATATTATATAAACTTGCATAAAATTGTATAATACGTCACAATTTTCGTTTGTTACCGATTATTTACATACTTTCGGATGTGTGTTTCTTGACCATAGACCTTCGAACGTGACTTCAAATTTTGCTTCGTCGCAGGCACAACATTCTGCAAGAATCGGGCCTTGATCATCGGCTTCTGCTTTCGAGTCCCGGCATATATTAAGAATTAAATTTGGGTCATCCATGTACCATGTATCTATCGTCTCCAATATTGTCGCTCTGCAAAAAAAGAAGATGAAAATGTAATCAACTATATGAGTATTATGACCGAGAATGTATAATATAAAAGATTTTATTATCAAACAATGTAACGTAAAAATATAAAATGAGACAATATAGATAATCTTTCGGAGAAGAAGCTCAAACTATAAATAAAATTTCATATAATCATGTAATACATGACTATGTATTAAATATTATACATATATGTGTACTGAACATATAACGATACTGTAACATATTGTATCTTACAATAGCTACATTTATTTAAATAGCGCACTTATAACGAGAAATATATTATTAGATAGTATTTAATTCCGTTTCAGAGGTAAATAAACTGGCATAATAAATATTACAATAAATATCGTTTCCATCGCTTTATATTTGATTTTAAGTAAAATCCTTTAATACAAATACTGTATGCAGTAAAATGTTATAACTCTGCAAAATTTGTCGCATACATAAAACATGGTGTTATAGCTAAAGGCATTTTATACATATTTAATCATATATGCAAACATATTTAAATGTTATAAACGTTTATTACATTTTGAAGCAGTGTGTTTATCGTAAAAGTTACGTTATTGCTATTTAATTTCTTTTGAATGTCGCAAAATAAATATTATATATTTTTATTTTTCTGCATATTTAAAAAAACGTATATCATAATTTTATTATGATATACGTATTAATAAAACGATATTATATATTATAATATTGGCATTTAATTTATAACAAGAGTCGTGTTTAAATTTCTTTAAACTGTTATCCTGCAAATATCGCAAAATAGAACATTTTTGATAAGATGTCTCTTCACCTGAGAAGGATGCAACCGCTACCTTCGGTAGGGCTGGTCCAAACGACAGAAATCTTTTCCTTCAACACCTTGGATGTCTCCACGACAGTGTTCGCGCAATTATCCGCGAACTTGGTCATCGTATCGTCCTGAAGATCGAAAACGCCGACATCAACGGTATCATTCGCGTTTTCGGCCTCGGCTAATATGAGAAATCTCGTAAACTTCCGATGCATCTGCTCGGAAGTGTCGGCCTGCAGAACCACTGAAATAATAAGCAATCTTTATTTGATATGTCCGCATTGCATTCCGTTCTACAATATGACCGCGAGATATTTTGTGTGGACGCAATACAATTTTGCCTATAAAAAAGAATAATGTGTATTTGTTTGTAGTAATGTTTATACAATACATACAGGATAGGGTATTTTAATCGCCCTAGGTGGATATCTCAGAAACTAAGAGAAATACAGGAAAAAGTTTTATATAAAAGTTGTAGGTTTCCTTAGATGCATACACGCACACACAACAGATTAAATCCGACTAACAATGAATAATCTCCACGTAGCACACCTTGGGTAATGCTATAATGTCAGCAGTACAGTAATTGTTAAGTTTTGTAACTCGAAAAGTGCTTAATAAAGAAATATACTTTATTATATAGTGTTTTGAAAACGTTTTGATTTCAGCTACAAGAATATATAATAAAAAACAAAGGTTCCTATTTAAAAATTTCATGTCGATCTTGACATGACTTTAGTAATGCCTTTTATACAAAATCCGTTATTTTTACCTTCTTTCCCCCTAAAAAAACCTACAACTTTTATATAGAACTTTTTCTTGTATCTTTCTTAGTTTCTGAGATATCCGCCTGGAACGATTAAAATGCCCTATTCTATATATGAGAAAAGATTGTATTTTTTTTTATGTCAATGTAGGATTTAATAAAATGTTCAGAAAAAAAGGAAAAAAACTCTACTTGCGTACGTTTATTAAAAAATGCATGCAAAATATCATTTTAATATACGTATATCGTATTGCGATTTTTATTAAATTTATTTTGATACAACGATGTAAAATATGTAAAACATGAGTGATTAAAACATCAAAATAAATGTATAATAATAAAAATTGCGATGTGTATATTAAATATATTTTTGCATGCGTTTTTTAATGGACGTCCGTAATTGGAGTCTTTTTTTATATTTTCTTCTTTTTTCTGAGAAAGTAATTTCATTAATTTTATTTACGCTTGCAAAATTGTTAATTCATTGATAATCGAGCAAAATGTGAAAAAAATTAATGATAGCAGATTGTAATAGCTTTCGAATAAGTTTTCTTCAAAATATTTATCTCATATCCTACGTTATGTACGCGATATACACAAACACACATATATACCTATATTTGTTGATAGACAAACAGAAATGGCCAGTCAAACAATTCGGCTCTGTTCTATTTTTCTCAGTTATAATCACTTAGAAATGAAGTAGCTCAGACAAATTCCACAAAAAAATAATTGCAGTAACAATTTTTACAGAAGTCCAGCCTCACAGGTACGTACAATATAGCAATAAATAATACTTCCACTATTGGCGTTCTGGAATATATTTGTATTTTATGCAATTCGAGATACGGAAAATGTGAATTTATTTGATTATTTATTTTTATTTTCTTTCGCGTTCTGTTTCATCTATTTATAATCGTTGTTGAAAGCAATGATTTTGCGCAATATATGTCGATATGTACCAGATACGCGATTTTCGTTAATACTTTTGTAAGTTACACATTGTATTTTACATATTTTGACGCGCAGAAAAAAAACAGGAATTGCATGCGTATATCGAGCTGATGTTGACGCAACGTCAAAGAAGAGATATTCGGGAAAATGGAAAATTCACAGAGTAAATAATTCGAGGAGGCTGAATCGTTGTGCGTAATACTAGTGATCATCTAGCATTTATATATATTGGCGTTTAATCAGTAGTCAATATGGAACGTTGGCATTTATATATGAGTTGGATTGACATGATAAAGCCATCGCATCCGCCTGTGTACCGAAACGTAACGGAGAAGACAAACGATATCGCCGTATTAAACTCTTTAGAAAACATGTTTAAAAGGTACACACACGTCCTTGAGAATGATTTCTTCCAAGAATTGATGACGCTTGATACGATATCTAACATAATAAATCCAAAATGTGTTATATGGGAGATGATACAAAAGTACTTCTGTAATCTGACTCGGGTTTATCTGCATCCTGATTTCAGCGAGACATTTATTTTCATATTTTATATAGGGGATTACAAACGCGAATTTGTGTTCTCTAATTGTATGAAATTTATTGAAGATGTTAATGTTATATGCTTTCTACATCATATCACTTTACTTAATGTTACACCGAACTATTATTTTGGAAGGTGCGAGACAGTGCAGATTTTGACAAGATTAATGAGAAATAAATACGGAATAGATTTTGATGACATTATCTTTCTATATGAAAAGTTTACAATGTCTACGATAGCAAATTGTTTTCCGAGTATAACATGGGACATGTTCCATAATATTTATAATAATCCTGCTTTTTCTAACATATTTATTGATGATAATTCTATTTTATTTCCTGATTTTGATCTCCCCAAAACGATCTTTATACCCAGCATTGTAATGATTCTTCCTAAGTTAGAAGATCCGCCTATTGCGGTACTCGTTGCTATATCTATAAAATTACGTGATTTTTATACGCCTGCAACAGAGCCAAAACATTCATTGGAATTAATATATAATCAGATTCTTGAAATTTACAGTTATTCAATATTTCCTGAGCGCTTGAAATTATATTTATGCATGAAATGGAATATTGTGGTGAAAGAAAATAACGTATATAAATTTGCTCCTTGTTTTGCAGCCAATCGTCTAAAAGCTAAGAGCTTAATATTAAAGATAAAATTAAATGATCCAAAATTAAACGATGTTTTACTTAAAATATAAAACTACACATATGTATATATACATATATATATATGTACATATATGTGTATACGTACATACATATGTGTGTTCAATTATTTCTTTGTTACCGTTGTAAGTATAACTGTGTATGTTTTTTATCGTCAAACATTCGCAAACATAATTAATTAATAATGCGCCCTTTTCATCAAATTTGATATATTATTTGTCTATCTGTATGTCATATCACTCAATCGTATCTTTGTATAAATAGTACTGTCCAAGATGTCTAGATAAATAGATTGAATTAAAAATTTTTTACACACGAATTATACAATTATAAAACATTATTATACAATTTATACAATTATACAAAATATTTTTTATAGTAGGCTAGATATTTTAAAATTATAGATCAATATATTTTAATTAGTAATTTGCTTGAAGTTGATTAAACATGCAGATATTTCAGATAATCGAAATTGCTCATTTTCAATTAAAAGATTCATGTGTCTACATATTCTAATTGTATAATCTCTCACATACTTATATACATAGTATAATCCATAAGTTTTGAGACAAAAATATTTTGAACATTTTCTACCTAAAATATATCAATATACTACGTTACTTTTGATTTAATTTTTATATTGAGTGCTCGTCTTTTATCATAGTTTTCAATTAATCGATCATAATTATTAAAATTTTTTTAATATCGAATGAGTAAAAAATGTCGTAATCTTACGTCACTCAGTCTACTTACTTAACTTGTCTTCCCCAACTATTTCTTTTTTTTGAAACTGAAATTGTAATTGAAAGGTAAGATTCGATATTTCAGAAATTCAAGTCGCTGTAATGGTTATAATCGATAATTGATGAAAATTACAAAAGAGACAAGTACTCAGCAGTAACGCAAGGATTGAAAACGAGGGTAGAGCGGTATTAATTGTAAAAGATTATTATAGTTTGAATAAAAAAACATTTAAAATATTTTTCTGCAGACGTTCTTTATATGATTTTTGTCACTTATGGATTGTATTATGTATCTGAAAATATCTCGCTTTATATATCATGTTGAATAAAATGAGTTATATATATATGGTATGTATATATATAACCAAGAAATTTTAAATTACACCGAAATCAGTTTTGCAGACTAAAAAATTTCCTACGAGTTATTTTAATGATCCAACAAAATTATTTTTAGATATTCTATATCTAATTAAATTTTTAGATATTTCAGCAAAACCGTTACTTCTGTAAACTTTCTAAATTTAATTCAAATTATGTATCTTTTAGACTCATGTACCTATATAAAGTATAATACAATTAACTTGGAGAACATAAAATAATATTATATTATAAAATGTATCTATATACAGGGTGTTTCCAAATTAAATCGCAAAACTTCGGGAGCGTGTAGAGGAGTAAAAAACTAAGAAAAAAAGTCCTATAGACATATGCTCGTTTTTGCTCCGTTTCAGAGAAATCGAAAAAAAATGTTTACATTTCTTGCCATATCTAGCACCGACATATTTGATTACATTTTCCACTTTCTGTTATGAATTTGTCAGTCGCTCTTTGAAAGCCTTTAACAGTAGATGAATTTTGTCTTTTGCAATATGCCGCGTACGTATTCTAATAGTGAATATGCTGATATGGTTTTTGTATACGGTTTCTGCAACGGTAATGCTTTAAAGGCGGTGCGAGAATATGCACGACGATTTCCAAACAGAAGAGTGCCAAACCGAAGAGTGTTTATGTTGACATTTAATAGATTGCGAGAGACTGGATCATTTTCAATTCGACAAGAAAACAACCGATTTCAAGCAGCGTTACGAAGAGATTTGCAGGCAGGGAATCGTATTTTACAACATTTTGACAATCATCCTGAGACCAGCGTTCGGAATGCGTCGGCTGTATTGGGAGTGTCACCACAAACAATTTGGCGAACTGTAAAAGGAGATAATCGCTATCCCTACCACATTCAAAAAGTGCAAAATTTATTACCTCAAGATCATTGGAACAGATTGAACTTTTGTAACTGGTACCTTCAGACATGCCACAATGATATTTTATTTCCATCTAAAATAATGTGGTCAGATGAGGCAACATTTACCAGAGGTGGAATAATTAATCAAAGGAATTATGATATATGGACTCATCAAAATCCCAGGTCTGTTAGAGAATACAAATTTCAGCAAGAGTTTTCTGTTAATGTCTGGCTTGGAATTTGGAACGACGTTTTAGTGGGACCGTTTTTTTTACCTGCAAGATTAAATGGGGACCGTTTTCTAAATTTCTTGGAGAATGAATTTTCTGACTATTTAGAAAACATCCCATTACAACAACGTACTGAAATGTGGTTTCAATTAGATGGATGCCCTGCTCATTACAGCAGAGTCGCTAGAACCTGGTTAGATAGAAAATTCCCACAACGATGGATTGGACGTGGAGGAGCAGTACATTGGGCAACTCGTTCGCCCGACTTAACGCCATTAGATTTCTATGCATGGGGTACTCTGAAGCAAGAAGTTTATTCTTCGCCTATTCAATCAGAGCAACATTTGAGAAATCGTATCGTAGCTGCAGCGAACAGAATATCGCAAGAACAGTGCCTGGCTGCTACAAGAGCCGTGTTTGACAGATGCAATGCTTGTATTGCTGCAAGAGGTGCACATTTCGAACAAAATCTTCATTAAAAAGTTTATAAATAAAATAATTAAAATAATAAATTAAATATATTTTTTTCTTTTTTCGTGATTTCCTGCGAAACAAAGCAAAAAGGAGCATATGTCTATAGGACTTTTTTTCTTAGTTTTTTACTCCTCTACACGCTCCCGAAGTTTTGCCATTTAATTTGGAAACACCCTGTATATATATATTGTGTATAATGTATATTATTATAAAAGGTTTTTTCATATGTAAGCATGGTAACGATACTTCTACGGTGAATTTATTAATCATAATAGGTAATTCAATACTCATTCTAGCTTATAAATCTTGTTCATTGCAATTAAATATTACAATTTGCTTCTCACATACTGGGATTGTTGCTGAATTATATGTGTATATCTATGTATTATATTAAATCTTGATCTGGCAACAGAAAAGGATACTTTTCCGATAAGAAATATACATATCTATTGTAAAGTATGAATCATTGATCGCAAATTGCGCATTAAATAACTATAAGTTGTCGAAGTTATATACACAAAGTATTGAAAAAAGTTTAAACATTGTATAGTATGCATTATATTAATTTATATATATGTATACATATAAAAATATATATATATTTCATATATATACATATAAGCAATATATATACAATTTATATACGGTGTATATAAATTTATATGGGATGTCCCATTTTAATTGTCCACCCCAAATAACTTTCTTATTTTTGATTTTAGAGAAAAATGTTTCAGACAAAAATTGTATGGTTTCGAGGGGGTCACAAGATGGTACCATTGGTTTGACCTTGGATAATCATTTGAAAATTACATGAAGGTCACCTTCAATTTCTTAAATGGAACATACCATTTTTCATTACATATTCTCGTAGCTTATCTCGAGAGCTTTCCAAAACACTACAATAAAATATTTTTCTATTGCGTATTTTCCGAGTTATAAAGCTTTAAGTTTGCGGTATCCTTTCTAAAAAAAAGGAGATGTTAAATCGATACTCGAATGTATCGAAGTTTATTGTTGTCGCTTTTCCGCGATGCTGATTGGTTCTCTCGCTGCGTTTACTTCACGAGTATCTGTCATTGCCAAAATTGTGTGTTTTGACAGTTCCGTATTTGAAAACATCCTGCATAAATGTTAAAAGCTTAGTAGCGCGCGCCTGTTATGTTCTAGTTTTAATAAAAATACAAATTCGCTTTCCTGTAGTCTTATCTTACATGATCCAGCCAGTCAAGGCAAGATGAGTTTTTGTACAATTACTTTAGGTGTTCAAAAACTTGGTAAAACTTGTATGCATAATTCAAGTCTACGCTGAATTTTGGCAATGACAGATACTCGTGAAGTAAACGCAGCGAGAGAACCAATCAGCATCGCGGAAAAACGACAAGAATAAACTTCGATACATTCGAGTATCGATTTAACATCTTTTTTTTAGAAAGGATACCGCAAATTTAAAGCTTTATAACTCGGAAAATACGCAATAGAAAAATATTTTATTGTAGTGTTTTGGAAAGCTATCGAGATAAGCTACGAGATGTAATGAAAAATGGTATGTTCCATTTAAGAAATTGAAGGTGACCTTCATGTAATTTTCAAATGATTATCCAAGGTCAAACCAATGGTACCATCTTGTGACCCCCTCGAAACCATACAATTTTTGTCTGAAACATTTTTCTCTAAAATCAAAAATAAGAAAGTTATTTGGGGTGGACAATTAAAATGGGACACCCTGTATATACAAAAAAATATATATATGTGTATATATATATATATATACATTAATGTCGGTTTTAAGTTGTTTTTAATACAGGTATTATTTGTAAATATTTCTTGCAAAAAAATATCTTACAACATAACTATATTTCCGCGTTAGCAATGCATATTACTTACAAAAGATTTATAATCAATAATGTACGTATATTTTGAAAAATCATTTTAGACTGAAGAATAACATACAGTTATTTTTCTATAAGTAAATCATATAAGTAAATAGGATTATTAGAATCACATCGGATTTTTTCTTTATATATAAACATAAGATACATGAAATTAATCATGTTATGTGTTTGCAATATGTATGAATGTATCTTTCGCCATTATCATGTACGCATTTTAAAATATAATATATAACCAAATATAATTGTTTAAAATGTAGCCTAAGAATACAGACATTAAAGAGAATTTTACGCAGCAAACTTTTTTACACTTATTTTACAAAATCGCAATTTTTTTAAAAATAAACAGAAAACATTATATGCTCCGCGTCTGTATCACATTTAGCGCAATCTGTATCATTATTTTTATGCAGTTTATAACAATATTTTACATTACCATAATAACATCTTGGCTTTCTTAATAATTCTATATTATCGTAATTGAACAGCGAAGTGAATTACTGATACGAATTGCTATCGACATAATTTTCGGTGTAATCAATCGCATCTATAAGAATATCCCGATCCCGATCGAATAAGGGCGCTCAAAAACTTTCGTTTTGTTCGCGTACAATTCGTAATTGATTGCGAGCGAAAACAAAATTCTGCATCTCCTCTTCCGGAAGGAAAAGCGATAGAGGAAAACTTTTAGTACAGGGTATGAAAAATAGTCAAGTTCAACGGAAAAAACGTCGCGCCCAATTTCTCGATGCATCGAAATATTGATTTAATTTTGAGAAATATACAGAATAGTGTATATTTTGGGAAAATAGATGTACTAAATTTAATGCTTAGGTCTCGGTAGTCTAAAGGCTTAGGATGCTCGCACGGAATGCAAGAGATCCGGGTTCGACTCCCGGCCGAGGCATTATTTTTCGCAATAAGTTTTATTACAGTTTTTAAGTTGGGGAATTTGGGGGGATTATTAATATTTTCAGATTTGATTGCGTTGAAAGTCCGACAACCATATCGGCACGCAATTATCATTTCTGAAATTAATTCATTTAAATGAATTTACAATAGTTCAACATCTTAACGTTCTGACCGTTATGGCGCTTCTTAATTTAATATTATTATGTTTAACATTAGCGGTCTTTCAATCTTATTATTGACTAAATTTAATGTTTTGCAAAATTATAATCATCAATTCATCTTTCGAACTCCTTCTCTGCAATTCTTCTTTCTTTTTTTTCAAAAAAACTCTAATAAGTGTACCGTAGTTATTAAGGTCTAATATTTCTTATTGCACGAAAAATATTGCACTTGCATAAATATCGACTTATAGATTTTCTATGTGTCGAAGGAATATTCGTGTTCTCGAAATAGAAACATGTATCCAGCTCGGGTACCGACTCGCTATTTATAGCATGGATTAAACACGACACACCGTGAATCCGCTACTGCGTTCACGGGGATTCAACTGTATTTCATTTTCTATTACGAAATATTCTTTAACACGTGTAAGCGTGTTACATTTTACCAATTTTACGCGACCTTATTTAAACGATTTAGGTTGGGTTTCACTAAATTATCGTTCTAAATTTTTATAAATTTTAATAAAATGACTTTTTCAAATATTATTTCTCATTATTTCATTTAATTAAATTCTTTACCTCATATCACGTATGTACTCAGTTGCATTGTTAGATATCAAAAAAGTAATGATAATTCAATCTCTTGAATTAAATAATATTTTATTATTTTTAACTCCCCCCCATATGTGTCAAAATGTAAATCAATACTTTTCTGTAATTAGATTCGAAATAAGCGACGTCCATATTAGTGTATACTTAGTAAATAATATACTTAGTAAATAATAATTAGCGTATATTTAGTAAATAATAAATTAAATTTTGTAAAGTTAATAATAAATTTGAGCCAAATTTAATATCTATATTTTCTTAAGTTAAATAATTGTTTAATTCCATTGTTTTTATTAAATTAATATCACGTTCAGGAATAATGACGATCCACAGAAATGATTAAAAATAACTCAAATTGTAGATATAATTTGACATAAATTTAATTGACATTATGAATTTAGTGTAATATCGTTAGTTATACATCGTTCCATTACTTCAAAAGTGACATAACTAAAAAAATTAGTTTCCTATAAAATGAAGAAAACGATTTTTCAATTTGACAAAAAATTATTGACTATTAAATAATATCGGCAAAAAAAATATAATCTAACACGATCAAATGTCATTTTTGTTTTGCAATTATCGAAAAACCACCCGTTTTGAGTTGTAATGATTTTGATGATTTTTTAAAACCATTTTTTTGAGGTGTGACGATTTTTTAAGAAGTTAAGTTAGTTCATTTTTTATTATTGATAATATATAGGGTAATGTTTATTTAACTCGTTCATGGTAATAACTTAAAAATGACGTTTCTTGAGTTGTGTCACTTTTGAAGTAAGGAAGCGATGTACCGATTATACAATCAATATATCCGAAATATAAAAATTTCATTCTTTCACATTCATCAAAATTAATTTATGTGAATGTGAAAGAAAAATTGCGTCAATAATTAGATAAAAAAGTATTTAAAAGTCGAATCTTGTGAAGTTGTCGAATCAGTTTGGTTGCAAGGTCCACTCGTAGGTCACTCTCTACATCGTGTATCGTAATTACGTACTCAGCTGTTTGAAACAATACGGCTTCTGGAGTTATGGGTCTTCTTGAACTATGTGTGTTTCTTGATATTTGCATAAGACTTACACTTCACCTCTTAATTCTTGAATACATGAGAGGGATTTTTAAGACCTTGTAGTATTCATTTTTCTCTGATATTCTTCCCACACCTTCGATTTAAGTTTTTTCTTCTTCCGCGTAACTTTTAGAAAAACATTAAAACTTTTAAACTTTTCATAGTATTCAATTTAAAATGATCGAAATCGTACTTTTTACTCGAACAAGATTCGTTAGAAAATCATGTGTCCCAGATTTAAAAAGTCTTTCGAAGCGATTTAAAATCAATATAATAAATTATACATATTTGAGAGGTTATTAATCATGATGTTTCAGTAAAAAAATTAAATAAAAAGATAATAATTATTAGCAAAGTAACACAGAGAATTTTTTAATAATTGCATTATGTACAAACGTGTAATCTCTTTAACCAATTCTTTCTTTAACAAAAAGTCTTTAACAGAAACGTCTACGTAAATTTTTACCTACTAAAATACGGAAAAAAGTGTTTTTGATTATACATAGTATATGCCTGCGATACCTATATTATGCTTGTATCTATATACATTGGATATGTATAACGCAAAACTTCATTAACGAAACATAGCATATCTGAATAATTTTGCAAGCGTTGCACCGAAAATCAATATGATAAAATCATTTCATCGTATTGATCTCCGGTAACGAGTGCTAAATCGCTTAGATATGCTATGTTTCATTAATGGAGTTTCGTATTGTAAATATCCGAGGTATGTCTAGATAAAATGATTTCATCCTAATGATTTTTGATAATAAATATAATTATCATATACTGTTAGGTATCAAAGAAGCAATGATAGCTTAATCCCTTGAGTTTAATAACATTTTGTTATTTTTAATTTTTTCATGTGTGTCAAAATGTATAAACAATCCATTCTATTAGTTTCAACATTCATATTAATGTATGCATTTAGTGCGTAATATAATTATATTCAATAGTAATTTAAATTCGAGTCTTTTAATACACTTCCTTGAGTTAAATTGTTTATTCTCTATTAAATCTATTCGTTGATTAAAATCTCTAAAAATTTTTGTACTTAGGATGAGATAAATATATATTCGGACATTGAAAAGAGAGAAAGCGAAGAATAGGTCCGTTTGCACAGTGTTACTTGCACTTTTTGCTAAGTATATTCAGTAGAAGCAGTGGCGACTTATGCCCGTTTCTACCAATGTGGATTAATTTTCATCTTGGTTTAATTCACTCTTCTTCTTTTTCTAATCTTTGGAACTAGAAAAAGATGAAGAATAAGTTAAATCGAGATTAAAGTTAATCTATAATTAGTAGAAACGGGCCTTATAGAGATGATTAAAAATAACTTACAAACACACACACACACACAAATTGGGCAGAGTTGGAGGAGAGGGCTGTATTCGAAATACTTTTATATAAAACACAGTTTTTGCAATATAAGTGTATTTTGTGCTTCAGAAGAGTACATCATGAAAGTATTATGTATATTTTATATTTAAAATCGAAAGAGTGAAAGTTTTATGTATTTTATAATTCAAATAATAAGATTTGTCAATCTTATTGTTAGTATTTGATATACAAAATACGAAATATTTTCAATCTTTCATTATTAATACTGAAATACAAAATACAAAATACTTTTATATGCTTTCATGAAATACAAAATACAATTGTCTTACAAATACTATTTTTCAAAGAAAAGTATTTCAAATACATGCATGTTATTTCATATATATGCATCACATACAGGCATGCCTAACGCTGAAATTGGGTATAATTTTAAATTACCAATTCAACAGAGTAACAATGAAATTTAGCTAATAAGTTATGCTAATCGTTAATTTCTCCAATATTGTAATTATCATTCTAAAGAACGTCATGTTTATCGAAGCTCAAATTCGTCGCATTAGAGAGAGTGATGACAATGAGTCACGATGTCCGCGTTCACCTCTTGAAGTTAATCCGCATAATTATTCCCATAACCTTGAATTAAAAGAATTAGCGGCAAAAACACAGTTAACTGAAACCTTCGTCATCATGGTATCGCGTTTCCTGCATGCAACGAGCTTCCCCTGGATTCTCAAAAACGTCAGAAGAGTATTGCCGGTATTAGTTTCGTCCCCACGAAAATCAGCGGATACTTCCGTGGTGGAAGTATATCCATCATGGATATTTCAACGATCACGGCGATTTTTATCATCTTTTTGCTTATGATATTTTCAAATAATCGCACCTTAAAGATTGGACTTGCTTCATACTTTGCAACACATAAGCGAAGCTTGTTTTTCTAATCGTAATGTAAACATGCCAAAATATATTTCAAGATTCAGTTCCCTCCACTTCCGCTGTCAGAGGTAGAACGATATCAATCCCGATGGCATCCGGCAGTTTTTGAGTCGCTCGAAACATTTTAGGCTCGTTTACATAGAAGTCGTAGACGGTCGTGGGGTCTTAAATCGTAGGAAACTAAGCATCACAATCAAATATAAGGAGAATACTCGACTAGAATTGGTCAATTTCTTACGATTTGAGCCCCTACGACTGTCTACTTCTTTTATGTAGACGAACCTTTATCGGTTGATCAAATCCAACCTGAAGTCGAATTGGTTCGCATCAATGTTTTCCATCGTACGCATGGACGCTACCTGGTTTGTCGAGATTCAACACTGAATTCGTTCGTCGAGTTTTCATTCACAACAAAGCGGATTACATGTAAAGCCGAACAATAGCGTCTGTCTACGTAACATTTCCTCAACGATAGCACAACATCGACGGGATGAATTATTAATCAATCTCATAAAGCAATAAACGGGTGTACTTGCGCTTTACAGTATCGCATACCTAAAATATCACAATTTCTCTCTCTCTCTCTCTCTCTCTCTCTCTTTTTCTCTTTCTCAGCGCGTGGTTGAAATTCCTCGAATAATCACAATGCGAGATGATGACCATGGTATTAACTTCCTGCGGTGATTAGGTTCAGCGAAACGAGCAGCTTCGGTACGCAAGTAATCACAATTTGAAAAACGGCAGCGTAAAAAAGGTATAATTTTCACCTTTTTGCGATCGTTCGGAGATCGTTTTATTTTTACGTTTTCTTAGGGAAATGAAAGAATTACTTTTCTGTTATAATACTTTCACAGTTATTTTTTATAATAGCATTTGATAATGATGTTGCAATTTTTTATGACTGTAATTATGACTAACTAAACGCTGAGGTTACGCTAAGGTTAGGAAAGTCAGTAAATTGTCATCATTATGCGTTATTTATTGAAAAAAGTATTAAAGTACCAATAACGCCGTAAAATGACTCAGTCAAGTTACATTAAAAAGTAACGAATAAATTGCGAGTCATTTTTTTCAGTAACGAATGGCTTTTCCAACCCTTTATAAGTAACTATTGACTATTCTAACACTGGTGTTATATTATCATCATAACAATTTGCAACGTCATTACCAAATCATTATTACAACAAGTTAACTTTAAACAAAATAACGGCAGTTACAGTATTTAATTAATTATTTTCATTCCCTGCATTTTCTTATGTATCTTTCTTCATGGAAACAGAAAATTATCGTAATAAATGACGCTATATTCAAGGAAAAATTGACACATTGAAATAAAAAATAAAATCCTTGTTTATATCGTTATGAAATTACTGTCAATAATGCTTCAGTCATTTAAAAACTGATTCAGAGTTGTTGATCCAACTTTGAATTTTTAAATAATTAAAGCATAACTGAGATAGCCATTTCGTAACATGAATAAGAAATTAATTAACTTTATTTCAATGTGCCAATTTTTCTTTAAGCGTCATTGTATTATGATGATTTTTGTTTTTCATGAAGAAAAATTCATAAGAAAATATAAAAATAAATCGATCTCTGAACGGTCGCGAAAAAAGTTGGTACTCTTCCTTTGTACAAATTCAAAATCGCGATGAAGTGAAGGAAAAAGTGGTCTTTTTTTTACTTCCGCGACGTTACTTTCATCTCGAAATCCGTTCATCTAGTTGAAGTAAAGAAAAAAGATAGGCCACTTTCGCACTTTTAGAGATATGTCTGCCCACACACGACATTATTTACTACCCTTTATGGAGCTCGTCGGTTTGCCTCAGAGAGAAAAGTCGGAGCGATTGCGAATAATGAAGTGCTATTATACGGATGATTTAGATTTTGTATCGCATGATTTGGAACCTATTGTGCGCTTTTAAAGTAAAATTCAGTTAATCGGGCGGAACGTTAATAGGACATTAATAATGCGATAGACCGTATAACATTAGCCATTGATCATGTAATTAACTACTCCTAATTAGCAAGTCACTGTTATTTCCCAGGATGGCGCAGCTTCACGGCTATTAAGATACGAAAGTAAATGAAATTTATAACTTCATATTTAAAATTAATTAACGCTGCAAGCAATTCTTGGCATCACTTGCACCGACAGCTTCTGTTAACTTTTGCGCTTAGTAATTCGTTGATACATATACATGCGCGAATACGCGCGCGCCCACACATATTTTCTAAATTATAATTAACTACAACCGTTTTAATTAGTTAACTCATGATTTCGCAACGATTATGTCTTACAAAGAAATATATAACCAAGTGTACTTCTCTAATTTTTATACGTTAAAATATTGATAAAAATAAGAAACTAATAGTATCAAAAGTATTTTATAATAATAATAATAAAATTTTTTTAAATAAAAATTTTATTTATAAAAATAACAGAAATAAACAAAATTTTATTATTATTATAAAATATAAAAATATTCTTGAAATATTTTTTTAACAGTTTAAAATATTGTATTTTTTAATATTTTTAATTTTAGAAAGAAAAAAAAAAATACGATTTTTTAAAGAGAAGGGTTTCACCCGCTTAACGTGCGAGAAGACACTTATAAAAAAATACGTGTCTTTTTTATTTTTGTCTATATTTTAACATATCCAAAGCTTATTAAAATCGAACACTTGATTGTGTTCTCTTATTACAGTTTTATTGAGGTGAAATTAGCCGAGGATCAATAACGCGAAAGGACATAGCTTCGATTGTTCTATAGATAAAGAAGGAAGATCTGCTCGTGATTAACAACTACGTTACCGTACATAGCGTTGATTGTGCCAGCCCTTTACTACTCCTCATTGTATTGTTTCACGACTCTCCATTGCGGCAACGGCGCAATAATTTTCCCGAACTTTCTCGGCTGGCGTCCTCTTCTTCGGGATTTAACCTCTGGAGCGAGTGCGGTCGACCGGCGCATCTCCTCTCCGGCCAGCGCGATTTAATAGAATTTTATCGGGTCGGGGTCGTTGAATCTGCCCGCATTAAACCTACGAGTGCGACGCGACTCGCGATGTCTTGCACCTGGCGTCCCGCCAGCGTTACGTAACACATTAATTCACCGGGCACAAGAGATTTGCATGCGTTAGTGTATGAACGCCCGCAGGCGCTGCAGCTAAGTTTCGCGAGAGGAAAGACAAAGATGAGAGAGAGAGAGAGAAAGAGAAAGAAGAGAGAAAACATGGACAAAAGCAAACTTTATTGAGTGAGGATTGTCGGTCGGACGAATAGAGATGTATTTTCCTAGGAGGCATCGGAATTTCTATCAACGCGCTAAACCCGGTTTAACTTGGTATGCATTGCACATAGAATGGCACAAAAATGCTTAGGCAATAAAAAGATTACAAAGCTATTATAACGGCTAAATCTTGGCCAGAGTCTTATTTTTTATATTAAACTGTAAATTTATGATTTGGCATAAATAAATAGACAAGCGCAAAATTTTAGTTCTTTTTAATCATTCAAGAAAAAGTTTACTATTTAGAATAATATGAGTGTAAGTAACAAGAAAGCAGAATTTGATTACCTATAAAAAAACATGAACGACTTAGTTATATACTAAATTATGCCTCGCGGGAGAGACGCCTCAGGTGAATCGTCCCTATTGACGTGACATAAATCTGCTATATGTTTCTGTAAAATTCTGATTGGACGGTTTTAGTGGAAAGGATTTCTCGCTAAGGTATGAGAGGGCTGTAGTGGAAGTATCTACTCCGGCATATCGAGGCAGGAGAGGCCCGGGACTACGGTCATCGATCCAGCTAACGATATCATGTCACGCGAGTTAATGATACTTGATATAAAAAATGCGAAAAAAGCTGTAACGATAGCTGCAATTGAGCTTGAAAAATGTGTCCCAAGCAACTAAGTGAAAAAGCAGTTTTACAATTGCTAAGTGAAAAAGCAGTTTTGCAATTGCATTTAGAATTAGAGTTATAAATTAGTTAGAGTTTACAGATAATATAAAAATCTGTATGACGCCATCATGTTTTAAACGCTACTAATTAGTAAGTGCTAATTGTTACAAACAGTAGTGATTTTAAATTAATTTTAACATCTGATAATTTTATTTCTATTTTTAATGTTGAAGATGACTTAAAACAAAGCTGAAACGTTTATACTTTTTATTTAAATGATCAAATATAATTTTATATAATTACACATAATTTCTGCGGTTCTCATTAGCCCAATCACATATTAATTTTTTTAAAATTAATATTAATGTTTAATACATTATATATATTTAATATTTAATGTTAATATATCAACAGATACATCCGTTTTCATGTGGTTCGAGATATTGAAAATTAAAAGGTTTCAGGAGTTGGTGAACTTAAATATATTTACTTATAATTTATATAATGTATAAGATAGAATTAGTAGTGTATTAAAATCTGGGCAAGATATAAATTGATGAGCTTTAACAATGATTTAATTACAGATTTAATCGTTAAAATATTCAGCTTGAACAAGTGTTAAAATTTAAAAAAAATTTGCGCCAAAAAAGATGTGAAAAAAAGAGTTGCAAAATGACGGGTCATCTTAGAAATTCGTACAGCTTCCTGACAAGGAGCGATTATTATTAAACTGAAGAAACCGTTACAAAGCTAAGTAATCGGTCAAAGTTCATCGCAGGTCGCGCGCATTTATTCTGACTTTCAATGCAAAATGATCTTTTCCTTCAGCGCTGTTTCCCGCTTCTCGATCCAAAGCACAGTTTCCGCTGGCCGAAAGAGCTAGCGTCGTTTGCAACGCAGAAAGCCGCTGTGTCCGAAAGATTCAAAGATCTGCGGTCTCCTTCGATAATTGCCGCAATTACCGCTAAAGGCGTAAAGCCACCGGGAAATCAACGCGCGCGCGCGCGTCGTATTTCAGACAGCCATCCAAATGCTGGTAATTGATACTCTGATGACCTCACCGTGCGTTTCAATTTCTCGGCGTCAATGTGAACAGCGAATGTTAATGGCAGAATTACGTTACTTCATTTCTCTCTTTCAAACCGAAGTTTATTATTTTATCAAAAAAAAGATCTCAATTTTTTTCGTAATCTATTCTATCACATATCTGTCACCGATCGAGAAACTCATTTGATGATCTTTAATTCAAATTTGCTTCTCATATTAAGATATATAAATCGATTTTGCTTAGCCTAATATTGCCTATTTTATTATTATTATCTGAGGCTCTATCAATTTTATCAAAAGAAAAAAATTTTAGTTTTTTTATATCTTTTTTCTTCGACATGTCTGTAATATATCTGTAATCAAGAAACTCATTTGATGATTTTTGTTTCTTCTATTAAGATACATAAATTAATTTTGCTTAATACTTTCTATTTTATTATTATTATCCGAGAATCTCAATAGAGATACAGTTTACACAATTGCACATTAGCTAGCATATTTTATGTACGATCAGTAAATACACGTATTGTATATTGTACTTCCTAATTCCCTTTGCAGTCGGTTGCAAGTTTTCCGGTTTATTTGTCATTTCCTTATGTTACCACGTAACGCGTTTTACTATTTCATCGATGTCGTAAAGCCAAAGAATGTTGGCAAAGCGAAGCAATATCTGACATTTTAAGAGTTTTGGAATTCCGTATCGGTAAACGCGTATCCAGAAAGCTTATAGAGCATCAAAATTCCGTTAGCATTGAATATTGCAAACCTCCGGCAGATATCTCGTCGGATTAAGTAACTGATATTTGAAAATTCAAATATTTGCAAAATGAACAAAAATATTCTGCTTGATGAATCGCACAATGACTTTCACACATTTTAAACCAAATTTAAACTAAATTTTAACCAAATTTCGATCATGTTTAAACAAACTATTTAACGTAATTTTTATTCAATGTAATTATTAATTATGTCAATTTTTTGGAATTACAATTCTTCTTTAAATTTATTATGTGTATATAAATGTATGCGTGACAGTATGACGTTCATCATTATGCAAACGTATTTCTCAGAAGATATCCGAGCACAATTTATAAATGTCAATGAGAGATCTGTACTTTATTCTTTTTCTCACGTTGCAAAACTTATTTAAAGTTTAAAAGCATTCAAATGTCACACGACGATCTAAAGCAGTCGCGCTTGTGACTTCGAACAACTTTGACTAACTCAGTTGGATACCATTTCCTCAATTCATACATCTGAATGGTACAGTATAATCTATGAAGCAACATTACATGCAATCTTCTCTCTCTTTCTTTACGTAGATACATGTGTATGCAGGATCAATATGTAAAGTGTTATTTGTAACATCGTTATCATTATCGTTACTTTTTTTGGTTACAATCATTTTTTCTCTGTATGTAATGATAACGATAACAAATGTAGTCGTTACTTTTTGTTAATTCCTTATTATTTTTACATCTATTCAACAGTACTATTTGTATGTGTGTGTGTGTGTGTGTGTGTGTGTACGCGCGCGCGCGTGCGTGTGTGTGAATAGAAATATTTCATTTAAATAAAAATTCAAATATTGAAAAATATATTGTAATTTATACTTTAAGCTGTATTTCAATAATCACTGTCAGTATCAAAAATCTGTAGTATATGTATATATGGTATATGACATGAACAATAAATTTTCAGTACTGGCATATTGAAATGCACTCTCAATAACAATATTGATGTTTAACTCAAGATATTTATTTTTATACACAAATTAAAAATAAAAATATTAATACAATGAAAAACACCAGCTCGTTATATTAATACGATTACAATTTAATAATAATAGGCTAGAACCAAGCATGTAAGGAATATTAACATAATTCTGATCTGTTATTAAATTGTATCTATTGGGTATTAATATAAAAAATTACAAAAGATTTATTTGATGAGTTTAATATAAAGGAAAGCTTCCTACATAGAGACTATCTTAAGTTTTAAATTTTAATATGAATTGTTACAATTAATATTGATTATTAAATAATATAATTTTTAAATCTAATGTCTTATTTTAGCATTACAAAAATATAATGAAAAAAATAAATAACAAATCGTTACTTTTTATGTAATGGTACCGTCTCAAGTAGCACACAGCGCTTACAAAGCGTTTAAAAAGCACTAAAAAAGTGTATATAAGCGCTTTTTTAACGCTTTGCAGGTACTGCTGTGCTACTAAGGATATTAATTTTATATAGTAACGTTCTCGACTCTACGAACCTATATATAACAATAAAACTGCATCGATAGGATCCATTTCTTCATTTATGTAACATAAACAATAAGATTTAAAATTATATCGAAATTATTCAATTCCCTCGTTCGCGATTGTATATATGCTTACCGTTATATCGGGTATTCGGCATATAGGCGTACACAATGTCAGTCCTGTTGAAAAGCGTCAAGAAGAAATGATATTTGCCCACGGCATTGGAGCGAGGTGCTGTGGTGCCTTCTATGATTCGGGAGCATTTTGTCGAATCCGTACTGGTTACTACTGCGAGCAGCAACAAAACGCCGTGGTACACAATCCTGGTATTATACATCGCCTGAAAATAGGGAAAATAACATAACAATACTTCATTCTCATTCGATAACAATTTCGAACGTTGCTCCGTATGGCAATACGGATTAAAATCAAACATTTCCACAATCGCGGTCGATGCAGACACGAATCCATACAATTTGATTGAAAGAGCATTTAAAATATTCTGTGTATGTTTCCTCATATTTCTGAAGTGCTCGTGTTTTCGTTCAAATAACATCGAGTATCGATGAATTTGATGAATTGCTACTATTCTCCTTTATGCATTAATAACGTATTAATAACGCTATTGTGTGTTGAATATGCAGAATTTACGTTACAATTTATATCAAAGATTCAAAACATGAAACGACTGGAAATAGGTAAAATTAAAACGCAAATTGGTTTCAAGAGAACAACCAATGATTCTTGACCCTTCTCACGTTTAAAGGTACGTTGCACATCTTTACGTCCTTAGTTTATTCCCCTATTATGCGTTTCAATTAAAATCTAAATAAAGAAAAAAATATTCCGGCGTCCCGACGCACGCCGTACGAATTTAACGTTTTGCAATTTAATTGCGAGTTGTCAAGATGATTGACACAACATGATAGAGACGCATGACAAGTGACTTTCTTTTTTTAAAAATATTTTGATTTTAGATCGAAAAGATAATTGCTAGCTAAAGTAAAATACTGTAATTAATCGTTAAATTGATTTAGCATTTCATATGCACTAAATTTTATATACACTGAAAATTATTTCTATTACGTGTCTTTGAAAAAAGTCATATCCAAAGAAATAATTTTGTTCGCAGATTCAAATTGAAAATTCAGACAATAAAAATCTATAGTGATAAAAGGACAAAGAACTCCAAGCTTAAAGACTGATCGTTTGAATTTTCAATTTGATTTTGGGAATAAAATGACCTCTTTGGATATGACTTTTCAGAGGCACGTAATATCGATTTTAGAAATCTATAGCGATGAAAGAACAAAGAACTCCAAGACTGAAGATTGAAGACATATCAATTCTCCATTTGATTCTGCGAAAAATCGATATCTCATGTGCAAGACAATTCAATTTTTAAATTAAACCTCATTTTTCGATTTTTCGATTTTTCGAACATGAAAAAATTAGTTTCTTTAATTCTTTATACGTTAAAAAAAAAAGAATTATCCAGAAGGAGTTAATCGAAAAACAGAAAATTTGAAAGATGTAAAAACTAATCATTCCGAGTTTGAATTTCCGAACTAAATCGTTTCGTTCTAACTGCAACAGCAAGCGATCGTGACTGCGAGAATTTGCGAACGTGCACTTGAGTACCGCAGACTAGAGCGATGCCAACACGTGAGACAATTGCCCTCACAGTGACCATGTGTTCGGTAACAAAGCGCTGCTGAAAATGCATCGACATTGAGTCACTCGGCAATCTTGGCAGAATCTTGGCGCCGAAACGGGTAGAGCCGTTTGCGCTTTTCCCGGTTCATTGAACGGACACACATTCGAAACAATGTGGTAGTAAAGGTGAGACATGAAATATCGCTGAAGCAGATGAACAATTTAAGCATGTCTCAATCTTTTTCATTTCTAATTCGGAATTAAATATTTATAAATAAAATATGTTACAATTTATTTATGTTACAATTAAAACATTTATGTTAAAGATGTTAAAAATTTATTTAAAGATCTTATAACAAGAATATTCATATTAAAGTTGTAATAACATCAAATCAATATCAATATAAAAAATATATCAATTAATAATGTATAAATAATGTTAGTAAATTATAATAAATAATCTAAGAAGGATGTAAATTAAAATTTATTATTTGTTTAAGGAATAATTATATATGAGTAATATAAAAGTATAATATGAAATATGAAATGTTTAGTCTTTTTTATTAACGTTAAAACTTGCGTTAAAATAATTATTGCAAAGCGAGCAAAAAGAGAGAAATAGGTACGCATTTATTTAAACCGTTAATTATAATATATATGTGCACATTCATTAATGATTAAAGAATATTAACTCTCCAATATTTTCCAATAGAAACGATAAATAACTAATTATACATTGCATCGTGGCCCGAATAATTGAAACGTGCGAATTTCATAAAGTTTCGTAATCCTTGCGACCTAATGGACAAAAATTGATACATGCTGAAAATTACCATATCTAAGTCATAAAAAAAGAGTTCATATGTATACATTTATTTAAAAAAGATGACCACCCGGTGGGTGGAAAGAGGAGGTATAATTTTTTTATACGCTAAATGTAGATATTTAATTTAAAAAATTCTAGGACTTTTATTAACATTCTTATTAATATAATTTTATATAAAGATAAAATTTTAATGACTTGAAGAGTTTTACGACCTCAAGGAAAATATCCTTGATAACCCTTTACATTTATTGAATCTTACGTCTCGTAACGTGCTCCACACGATCGTATCGATATGCGAAACGGAAAACACGGTACTTGGACGCTGCGCGACATGTTGATCCACGAACATCACTGGCCTCTAATAAGCTGGTTAACCATAAATCCCAGACGCCTAAATATATTACGCCAAGCCGGTGTATATAGGGCATGGCATTTCACTCTGCCTGGCATTCTGCCACGTTCGTTCCCTCGGCCATGGAACACCAACAGGAACTCAAACAATATCTACCAAGAGATCCGATCGCTGTTACGGTTTTCCTGTCGTTGCGTTTGCACTGCCAAAATTATATTGTTATGTATATTCGATTTGTTTATGAGAAATTCGAATGACAGCGTTGAAAATAAATGGAATTACTGAAAATTTATAATAATACAGATAAAGTGATTTTATGTCTTATTGTAACTTGCATAGAAAATATTGAAGAAACTACAAATCTCAAAAAACATATTATAAATCTATAGATTTATAAATTTATCAAAGGTACAATGTGAGGTAATCGGATTCTTCGGATAAATGGATTAACGAAGTTATTGATATAATTAATAATAGATATTCATTGTTTAACAATATTCTGACAATTATTAAATAATCGTATCTACTAACAAATTTTAATAAGCATTTATAAAATTTATTTAATACAGTATAAATCTCGTTTTTCATTTATAAACGTATTAAGAGAGTTATATTATCAACGACTGAAAAACTAATTGAGCAGAATAATAATTACATTAAAAAAAACTACGTTTATTCATTGTATTGACGAACACTCGTAATTATTAATTAATTCCATATAGTTAAGCTGTTAAGCCCTTCATTAGTGAACAGTGTATCACAGAATTTCGCTACCGAAGCAAGTAAAATTTCAGGTAAATAATATCTACCGTTTTGTCAATTTATGATATGTTGTTATTTCATGTCAGTTAATACCCGAATGATCGATTTGCGCAGTAACATCATAATTACAACACACTTTAACTCGATGAAAAACGTTTCTATAAATAATTAGTGCGGCAATTAAACGGTTAAACGTACAATTCTAGAGATCCACATGTCGTATTTCTGGCCTATTTGTTTTACTTTATCATTTATACGAAAGTAATATTCTACCGAGATTTTATGTCGAGGGGGTAACCACTAGGTGAAATATTGTCCCACAGATTACATGATTTCATATGATTTTATCTGATTACAAATAATTTTTTCCACTACATATGAAGTAATTTGGTAAAATATACGATTTTATTTAATATTATATACAATGGTTTCTCGTGGTTTTATATGTAATTATCGGATTATGCATAGAGATTTCATATAAATTTTATAATGATTTCGAGGACTGTCCCACGATTACATTAAGTGGTTACCCCCTCGTTATACTATAGTATTAATATTCGACCTCTCAGGATCGAAGTCGTTATCTCAATTCCGAAGTCGTTATCGATTAATTAAATGATGTTATCAGATGAATAAATAGCAAAAGTCATATGAATGACGGATGATGAGATTTAGAAAGACTCATATCAAGAAAAGTGTAACTCCGGCGACGGATTGCTAGTCAACGTCGTCAATATGTCGGGATCTAGGACTTTAGAAGAAAAACGAGAGACGCGATGAATGGGGCGAGGACCTCATCGGCGATATTACGACGATCAAAGACGCGAATGGAGTGCTTAAAGAAGGTAGAGAGGCATATATTCATGTCTTCATCAAATAGACGACTGGATATTTACCGACGTAGGTATATATATACCTGATCCGTAATAATTTTCATCAAAATAATCATCACGACACATATAATATAGTGCTGTCATCGGAGAACTTCTTGTTCCTCTTTTATCTTTGTCTCCTCCTTTCTTTTATTTACTTAAATGTATCTTCCACGGAAAATCGTGATCCGGAGATTTTATATCGTTGTAAAACACGTTTTACTTTACTGAATGCTTTCCGAAGGAAATTGCGTTCCTGACATTACTGCTTGACAGGATATTTTTCCAATATGCGACCGTTATATATCATACTTCATGAAATCATACGCTTTAGACACGAATTAACCTTTTTCAGATTTTTTAGTTTGAAAAAGGATGAATAACTATAATAATTGTATGAAATACTCTTTGTAAAATTACATCAAAAAGATAATTTTTAATTTTTGTTTTGCTTTGTGATATTTTCTGTTCTATAATTTATCATCCCTAAACAATTTCTTTTTAAAAAAGAAAAAATGCATGCCAAAATAGTACATAAAAAAATATTGAATATTACATCCTTTTTAAAACCAAAAACGTTAATTGTTCTATAATAAACAGTTTAAACGCAATCATTCAAAAATTAACTGTTCAAAGATGGATATAAAATCAATACAATTAGTCAAGTACCTCATTATTCAAAAAAAAGACCCCGAGGAAGCTTATACGTAAAAAACCTATTAATTTTAAGACATATAAAACGGACTAGAAGTGATTAGAGTGATAAACTGGATTATTCACTATTATGTAATTGGATTTAAATAATCGATGATTCCATCAAACTTTAAATGGATTTTTTAACGAATTTATTTCGCTCAAGTTATTTTAATATTTTTGATATTTTGATATTTTTGTGTGCTTCAAAGAGTCGATAAATGTACATTAACAGCATACTTTTATGAATGCCTGTCTCACCCAGCTGTTGTTCGCTTTTCACGCGGAAGGATGTAAAAAAACTCTCACTGAACGATGATAAAAGCTAACTTTTTTTTTGTCAATCTACATCACCAGCATCGAGTGTGTAGAGGCCTATAAAAAATTTAGGGTATCCAGCTGTTCAGCAAGCGTTTCCGGATGAAGCATTGATTTTCTGCTTGAAATAGTCGCAGCCGATAAATGCCGTCATTGGTGCTATTTCGGCTCATCGAGATGTTCGTCACGCATCGATGAACGACCGAGCCGCAACGCAAACACTCTCATTACCAGTACTGACTAAATAAATGCAATAAAAATTCTAAAGTACATATAAAAAGAGAGAACGCACATTATTCGCTGAACAATTCATTTCATTAGCGGCTATCAGAATGAATATAGTTATCTAATTACTACCGTATCGATTTGAACTGTTGCTCCGTTAATGCTCGTCAAATTATATTTTAACGGCTGCGTTCGAGGAGCGCGCTATCAATGCTATTGTCTCATTCTATTTTTAGCGTCCATTAGACGTATAACAAGAATAGAATAATAATACAATAGCGCTGATGGCATTCCTTGAACACAGCCAACGAATCGTCATAATTTGAATATTTTTAAACATTAATCAGTTATATCATTAAACACATTGAATGTTATATCATTAAATACATTGAACAATATACCTTCACGTTAAAATTGTGAATATTCAATGTGCAATACCTGCCATTAATATAAGACAGTATTTCACTGTATGTATATATATGGGACGTTCCACGTCAACGGGGACAAGTGTCGACGTTCATAAGTTTTTTATTCTAACCGCCATATTGGAGCAGCCGCTTTGAATTTTAAAAAACGCCACGTTTTTCCTTAAACCACATATAAAAACAAAAATTTTAAGCTCTCGAACGTGTTATTTCGACTTTACAAATTTTGCCTAGACACTTGTCCCCATTGACGAGGAACGTCCCATATATACTCAAAATTTTTCGAATTCTCTAACTCACTAAAACTCTTAAGCCCGATTGTACCAACGTATTTTGACTTTAAACGAGGCTTAAAACTCTCATTTTCTCTCTTTAAAAACGAAAGAGAGGAAGAGATAGAGTTTTAAGCCACGTTTAAAATTAAAGTACACTGAGAAAAAAATATCCTAAATTTCAATAAATATTTATTTGAATAATATCAACTAAATATTTATTAAATATAAAAATATATTTATTTAATACAAAAAATATTAATTTGATTTAACAATCACTTCTTTTTATTAAGTAAATATTTATTTATTGTAAGTAATTGTTTAGTTGGCAGTATTCCAATATTTATTTAAATTTTTTTCTCAGTGTAACGTTGGTGCATTCGAGCCTTAATCTTTTTAGAGTTTGGCGCGATTTGAAATTCAGAGTTCAGAGATTTTCGATCAACATTTTATGTCATTTTATCTATTTTCTCTTTAATCCTAGAATGCTACTGATACGTAAATTTTACATACAAGTGAACGACGTTATTGAGCGCTAAGCTTCAGTAGTCATCAGAATGAGGTTCAATCTGCCATATTAAAAGCTGGGCTTTTAAAAATTCTGTCCATCATATATCAGTTTGAACGCTCCGGTAGTCAGTAGTATAACAGAGAGTTGTTTTAATTTTTTTATGCAACTTTGTGTTATTATATATATTTTATATAAGTCTATATATGAGGAAACACACACACACGCGCGCGCGCGCGCGAAATTAAATTGTATATAATATATACCCTACATGGAAAAAAATTCCTAAATTTAAGTAATATTTTCTTGAATAGCAACTAACAATAAGTAAACACTTCTTTACTGTAAATAAATATTTATTTAAAAAAGAAAGTAATACTTAAATCAATTAATACTTGTTTATGTTTAGTAAATATTTATTTGTAATAAGAAAATGTTTACTTGGCACTATTCAAGAAAATGTTACTTAGATTTAGGAAATTTCTTTTTCCGTGTATATAATTTCAAGATTAAATTCGATAGTGCGCTCATTCTTTCTTTCTTCAAGTTAATAATTAGATTATTTGTGTTTACAAAGCTCTAGATTACAAATATTTTGTTAAACGTATAAACTGTATAAAAAATTATGTGTTACCTTAATTGAGAGTAGCTTATATTTACTTATAAGTAAAATTTACGTATCAATAGCAATACTATATCATTCAATAGTATTTTATAGTTAATTTTAAAGTTAACGATTATATTAAAGGTAACTACTAAAAATGGCGCCAAAATGAATGTCAATTGAATAATGTTTCGATACCTTTCAATGATTCGCGGGAATTGCAAATTTTTAACTGGCCGACTTGCAAGAAAAGTTCAGCACAACACGTATTCACGGCAGCACTCATGTAAAAAGCGAAAATGCACTTCTGCAGCCGTCATTGGGACAGAAATCACCGCGATTCGATCGCTTTTTATCCGACTTATCCATCAGGATGTTACACCGTGGATGTAACCCCTGCGCGCCTCTCGTACTCTCTTTTTCCGCTTCCCGTTATCCTTATCTATTCCTACGAAGCAGTCTGGCAATACGTTCGAATAATGTGCCTAGTCGTGCATAAGGGAAGCACTCTGTACGCCTGACTAGTCAACGAGCCGATCGAGCAGAAGCGCCAACGAATATTTCAATCGGGACGTGCAATTACACTTTACCATTAAACGTCCATCATGAAATATAATCAAACGCGTTACAGCTGTTTCGATTTAAACAATCCACTAACGCGTGAAGCGTACATTTTTGTACATTTTAATTCAATTTATTATTTTATAACACTTTGTCCAGGTTTCATTTCACGAATACGTACGCATTGCCGGACTTTGTTTTTAATATCTTTGCCTTTCGATGGACGTTGCAATAAAACGTACACGTTATTCGAATTTCATTCGGTAAAGCTGCAGGCGAACTGAACCAGCGTTTATTTCAACAAAGGACAAAACGCGCGCCACAAGCGATTACAACAAGAAAATACACAAAGGTTGACCCGAAATGCCCAGCAGCGTGGCCTGTCGTTCATTAAAAAAATGCCGTCTCGTGCTAAGTATATCTGTGCGCATTTCTCTCTCTTTCTTTTCTCCCTTTTTTTGTTTCTCTCCCCTTACGAGATGGCATCTTCGAAAAATGCGACACAAAATTGTATCCTTCAAAGATTCTCTCGTTATGGGTACAATCGAGGAGATACTCGAGTGAGTACTTACCGTAATCTCGTTCGGAAACACAGCTTACGTAAAAATTGTCTTCCGCCCTTTGCGCCAGTCACGTGCGTTCTTCAACGCGGCAGGGAAACACACCCGTAACACGTCCGCCACCACCGCGGACCTCGGGCTGACTGACAGCCGTCCGACCGGGCTGTTATTACTTCAGGCAACCGGGCGTGCGCAGCGCGCGACGTGCTTAGTTTTTCCTCCTCGCGATGATCTTAGGATATGTTCAAGTTTTTAATTATTTTAATCATCAAAGCAGTTTACGAATTTTTCCTCGAATATGGCACAATACGAAGCGCTACGATAATTTTATCATAAAGTGATTATTTACTAAAGTATAGTGAGTACTCATATACAGGGTCATCGAAAAGGATCC
>NW_017257841.1:713864-714243 GCF_001594055.1 Mycetomoellerius zeteki | reverse complement strand
ATTTTATATATATACATATATTATATAGAAGGTCTGGAGCTTAGAGGCGAAAAACCGGTCGAGGTACGTTTTCACAGCTGTCTGATCAGCGAACGATTTCCCGTTGAGGGAGTTTTGCAGGGACCGGAACAAGTGGTAGTCGGATGGCGCAAGGTCTGGTGAATATGGTGGGTGAGGCAAAACATCCCACCCAAGTTGCACTAATTTTTGCTGAGTGATTATTGCGGTGTGGGGTCTGGCGTTGTCATGGTGAAATATGACACCTTTGCGATTGACCAGTTCTGGACGTTTCTGTAGCAATGCTTGATTCAATTTCGTTAGCTGCGTGCAGTAGACCTTCGAATCGATCGTTTTTCCCTGAGGAAGCAGCTCGTAAAAC